>NW_015169973.1:17962-23545 GCF_001447785.1 Gekko japonicus | reverse complement strand
GGAAGGAAGGAAGGAAGGAAGGAAGGAAGGAAGGAAGGAAGGAAGGAAGGAAGGAAGGAAGGAAGGAGCACTTGTCACAGGTCTACACGGTGATGTCCTAACAGTGGAAGTGTTAGGGATTTCTGTGTAAATGCAGAGTTCATAAATGCAGCAGAACACTCGTATGAGCTTTTAGACAAAGAAACTTTACTAATGGAGGAGGGTAAAATGGGAGCGGAAAGTAAGAAAACCATACAGGGAAAAACCATCCTGTCTTGCTACTCTCAAACCCACATCTTTTCTTAGAGACTCCTGTACCTTGCGTGAGAACGAACTAGAGGAAAAGGACAAAGAGCAATAAACCTGATGCTTACTCTCTAGTCCACCCCCAAAGTATCGATTACCCAGTTGGAGAATCCCAGTGCTAACTAATTATGCATTTTGTCACCTTGCTCTGGGGACAGCTACCTGCAGGGTTCCCCATTGGGTCTCTAACTTTAAACTAGCCGAGACATCAGCATGCATAAAGAAACAGTAAATGCTTTCATGACTACAGAGAGAGAACTTGCAAATCCCAACAGGTAGCCTATGAACTCCTTGTCGGGGCAGTAGATAGATGCTGCCCCTGACAATTCTGTTCGATAAGAGTCCAGTAGCCCCTTAGAAACCAACCAGATTTTCAGGAATTCCAAGAACTTTACCCTGAAAATCTCATTGGTCACAAAGGTGCTCCTGGACTCCAATCTGTAGCTACACATTACCATTCTGTGTGAGCTTTCTTGCCCCACCCCCCCAGAAGTGAATGGCAGCTATTAACTCCTATGGAAGACAATGAAAAATGCACTCAGGGAAGCACTGGGAGCTAAAAGGGCCTCGTCCAGCCTGGGGACCCCAGTTTCTGAGGGAAAGGTCAGGGCTGGGCTTTTCTCAGTGATGTTTCAGATTGCAATCCCTGGGGAACTGGAGCGCCAGTTTGGTGTCGTGGTTAGGAGCACAGACTCTGATCTGGAAGGACAGGGTTTTGATTCCCCCACTCCTCCACATGCAGCCAGCTGGGTGACCTTGGGTCAGTCACAGCTCTCTCAGAGCTGTTCTCTCAAGGGCAGTCCTTGAAAGCGCTCTCTCTGCCCCGCCCGCCTCACAGGGTGTCTGTTGTGGGGAGGGGAAGGGAAGGAGATTTGTAAGCTGCTCTGAGACTCCTTTGGGTAGTGAAGGGCGGGGTATAAATCCAACCTCCTCCTCCTTCTTTTGTTCTATAGAACGCAGTGGAAGCCATTGAGAAGTGAACCAGCCTCTTTGCATAGTCCCACCTCCTCAATTGCACATCAGTGCCATCATTGCATATCAGTGCCCTTTGATGTGTTTTGGAGCATGACGGAACTTACCAGATGTCCTCTTTTAAGAGGACGTGTCCTTTTTTCTGGTGTCTGTCCTCTTTTGGGCTCTTTTTAAAAACTGATGACAGTATTCTCTTTTTTGGGTTGGAAGGTTAGGAATATCCATAGTTAGGAGCAATTATCACAGCTTAAATAGTAGGGGTATTTAAAATTAAGATTTTAATTAAGATTGCTGGGGAAAAGATCAACAACCTCAGATATGCAGACGATACCACTCTAATGGCAGAAAGTGAAGAGGACCTAAAGAGCCTCTTGCTCAGAGTAAAAGAGGAGAGCGCAAAAGTGGGCTTGAAGCTCAACATCAGAAAAACGAAGATCATGGCATCCGGCACCATCACTCCTTGGCAAATAGAAGGGGAAGTCATGGAAGTAGTGACAGACTTCATGTTCCTGGGATCCCAGATCACCGCAGACTGTGACTGCAGCCATGAAATTAAAAGACGCCTGCTCCTTGGGAGGAAAGCGATGGCGAACCTAAACAGCATGATAAAAAGTAGAGACATCACCCTGCCAACAAAAGTCCGCATGGTCAAAGCAATGGTATTCCCAGTAGTCATGTATGGCTGCGAGAGTTGGACTATAAGGAAGGCCGAGCGCCGAAGAATAGATTCTTTTGAACTATGGTGCTGGAGAAGACTCTTGAGAGTCCCTTGGACTGCAAGAAGAACAAATCAGTCAATCCTCAAAGAAATCAACCCTGACTGTTCCCTGGAAGGCCAGATAATGAAAATGAAGCTCAAATACTTTGGCCACCAAATGAGAAGGGAGCACTCACTGGAAAAGACCCTGATGCTGGGAAGACTCTTGAGAGTTCCTTGGACTGCAAGGAGATCAAATCAGTCAATCCTCAAAGAAATCAACCCTGACTGTTCCCTGGAAGGCCAGATAATGAAACTGAAGCTCAAATACTTTGGCCACCAAATGAGAAGGGAGCACTCCCTGGAGAAGACCCTGATGCTGGGAAAGATTGAAGGTCAAAGAAGACGGGGACGGCAAAGGATGAGATGGTTAGACAGTGTCATAGATGCAACGAACATGAAATTGAGCAAACTTCAGAGGACTGCGGAAGACAGGAGGGCCTGGGGTGATCTGGTCCATGGGGTCGCGAAGAGTCGGACTCGATTGTACGACTGAACAACAACAAATTTAAAATGAGATTTGTCACAGTGATCACTTGTTTGAAGTAGTCAGTCAGGAAAATGTGTCCTCTTTTTTGCTTTTCAAAATATGGGAACCCTAATTAAACAGATTTACGCAGAGGAACCTTTTTGCGATTTTTGGTAGCAAATGCAGTCTTCCTAACTTCGCAGCATTCTTAGCTAGGCAGACTGGAAAGGTAGCCGGTTTTACTGTGCTTAAAGTAGAGCTCTCTAAGTCTAGAAAGCTCACGTGCTTCTTCATCTACCTCCCCCACCCCCTGCTGTGTATCTCTGAACTTTTTTAACATGTTTTAGTATCTTGGCTTTGAAAAGAAGGCAAAAGCCCAGATTCACCTGATGACCAATATTTCCAGTTTAAATGGAAGTTTTTCTAGTGCATGATGGTGATATACTGCGCAAGCCTTCTCGGTCTGCTGCTTGCCTCTTAGAAGACCTGGAAAGCGCAATCCCAAGCCACTGTGATCCCTTTCCAAGCCCACCAGGGGGCAGAATGAGATCTGCCACATGAGACAGTGCTGTCTCCTGCGCCTCTAAGTGTTTCGATGTTTTCTTAGGGGGTAAGCAGAAGGTGCACAGGAAAAAAAAAAGATTTGTATGCTGGACATCCACAGTGATCCTCTGCTGGAGCTCGGTGTAACTTCTCACATCATGTTTTCCAGGTATAGGCGGAAGGTTTGTTGTCAAGTGTATCCCTGAATGCGTAAGGAGGCAAACACACAATTGGAAATGTGCATTGTACTCATCAAAGAGCCAGGCCTGGCTTCATTTTTCTGTTGTGGCACGGTATTAGTCAGATCTCGGAAGCTAAGCAGGGACAGTGCTTGGAAGGGAGACCACCAAGAAAGGCACTGTCGAGGAAGGCAACGGCCAAACTACCTCTGCTTCTCACTGGCCTTGTTGGGGTTGCCATAAGTCGGTTGTGACTGGATGACACATACCTATATAACAAACTGGGCTTGCTGCCACGTAATGCATGGAATAGCCCTCTGTGTTTTGGTCTTCTGCACACAAGGGTGTCGCTGTTCCTGAATGCCCACAGGGCTAAACCTCTACGTAAAGGGATCATGTACTGTGGCCTTACTGGGTGTGCCAGTGGAAGACTGCATGTCTGAATGCTCTCCCTGGGTCAAAAGACAAATGCCCTGCTAGTAGGAAAGCAGCCTGCCAGCTGCATTCCATGGTTGGGTGTGCTTCACTGTGTTAGCTGCAGGTACAAAGCCAGCGAGAAGCTCCGGCGGTGCCCCTTGGCCCAGCGGCTCTCGTCAGTCTTGGAGCAACCTGATAGTCTGACTTCCTACCTCCCATCATGAAAAGAAAGCAGGATGTAGTTTCATGTTTCTTTAACTCCTGCCAGCAGATGATCTCGGGGGCCCTTTCGGCATCGTTGTCCAGGCTGAGCTCAGGGCGGGTGTTGCTCATGGCACTGCTGGCGCTGCCTGCTGTGAATCCTGAGCGAGCTGTTTCCAGGAAAACCGTAGAAATGCCTCTCATCCCTTTTTGAATGCAAGTCAGAGACAAAGGCCCGGCTCACACAGCCGAGAGAACGAGGCAGTGAAAAGCTGAGGGGGTAGAATGCGGACTGGGCCACAGGGACTGGCTGTGGTGTCAGACTTCCCGATAGTCAAAAACTGCTTGCAGCCATAAAACTTTTTAAAAATAATTCTGGGAAGCAGTCTTAAATACGCTCAAGGATGTGATCGGTTGTCACATCTCTTATGATTCCAGAACGTTCTATGAGGATACCTAAAATAGAGAAATCCACAAAGCAGATCTGATGTTGAGCTCACTATCAGCAGTTTTTAGTCTGCATGAAGCAACCCAACAGAAACAGGAATCTACGTTGTAGGAGGAGGCTCGGCTTGCAACCTCCCGCCATTTTGTGATGGCTCCCATCTCCCAGGGCAGCCATTTTGTGGTGGCATCCACTACCTCCCCCCAGAATTCCAAAAGTGCTCACAGGCCAAACAAAGCTGAAGACCCCTCTACCAGAACCACAAATATGAAGATAACATCCAATCATATTCCTCCCCCCCATTAAAGAATTATTGCTCCTTGGTACCTGACGAAGGAAGGTTTGACACTCAAAAGCTTATGCCTACAAGATCTTCTTGGTCTCTAATTGACACAAATCTGGCTGTTCCACTGCAGACCAACACAGCTACCCTTTGAAACCACTCAGAGAATCTTGTTTCAAGGGATGTGAGCAGCCCTGTTGAACCCACAGGTTAAGACACATTGATGACACTAGTATTACTGTTTTTATTTATTTGTTGCGTTTATATTATATTTCAATGAGGATCGTCTGATCAACAAGCAGAATATAGATGATTGAAGGTCAAAGAAGAAGGGGACGGCAAAGGATGAGGTGGTTAGACAGTGTTCTTGAGGCAATGAACATGAAATTGAGTATCTCGAGGCAACGAACATGAAATTGAGCAAACTCCGGCGCATGACGGAAGACAGGAGGGCCTGGAGTCATGTGGTCCACGGGGTCGTGAAGAGTCGGACTCGACTCTGCGACTGAACAACAACAAGTATGTAAAGAAATAATGATATCAAGGCTTACATTCTCAGGTAGTCTCAAAGCAGCTTTAAAGAATACAAATAAATACAAATCTAAACTGGTTGAAAGTAGGTGAAGGAAAGGGGCCTCACTGTGGTGTTTTCACACACACACACACACACACACACACACACAATAACGCATTTTCAATCCACTTTCAGTGCACTTGGCAACTGGATTTTACGGTGTGAAATGGCCAAATCCGCTCACAAACGGCCGGTCGCTGAGGTGGATTGAAACTACACTATTTATCAAGTGTGGAAGTTCTCACAGGGTGCGTTCAGGCAGGGCATTTGCAACATACAAATAAATACAAATCTAAACTGGTTGAAAGTAGGTGAAGGAAAGGGGCCTCACTGTGGTGTTTTCACACACACACACACACAAACACACAAAATAATGCACTTTCAATCCACTTTCAGTGCACTTTGCAACTGGATTTTACGGTGTGAAATGGCCAAATCCGCTCGCAGACGGTCGCTGA
>NW_015169973.1:9744-16929 GCF_001447785.1 Gekko japonicus | reverse complement strand
TACGGCCTGGGTGACTCCCATCTTTGTTACATGCTGGTGCTTAGTTGCCCCGAGTCTTGTGGGAGAACGGCTGCTCCCAAGGGGACTTTCCTCTCTCTCTCTCTCATGCTTGTTAGCGGCCCTTATCTTCAAAGGCCTGAGTTGTTGCTTCCCCCCATTGGACAACATGGGGATAGCTTGATTCATCATTCTTTGACTGGTAGCCAGCATTTAAGGTATACGACACCTCCGTTGTAGTTATGCTCATGGTCGTGGATTCTGGCAAGCTTTGCTGTTCATGTGCACGCTTGAGGCCCAGCTGATAGGGTTGTCAGGCTCTCAGTTGAGGTGGGGTTTCTCCCGATTTTGGGGCTCCAATTCACCACTGGCCACCTGGCCAGCGGGGGAAGCAGAGTGTGTACAGCAAACTTCCGTGGCAGAGTGTGGAGTCAAACTTGGGTTTCCCAGATCCTTGTCCAATATTTAGCCACTAGGTTACACTGGGCTTTAAAACCTTTCACCCACCCAGCTGTGCAGATGAAAGGTAACAACCTGCCCTAGACTATCCAGTCAAAGCTGCTCCATATGGTATGTGTGTATAGCCTTTGTAACTCCATCTTTCATGGCCTTGAGTTCTGTGAGGCCATTCCCAAGAGAATATTCTTCTCTTCCATGCTTGTGAGCAGCTCTTATCTTCAAAGCCTCACTTGTTTCCTTTCACCACTAGAGGCCAGGTGCAAGATGGCCCGGATCATCTTAGTGTTCGGGATCGACTAATGATTTCTTGACTTGTAGCCAGTAATTGGGAAATAAAATGTTTAGTTTTAGCTATGCATCTCATCTGGAGGTCTGGCTAAGTTTTGCTGTGTGTGTGTGTTCAAGGCCCAGCGGGTGGGAGCTTAGCTTGATATTTCTGTAAGCTTGATCATCACTTATTAAAATCTCCTTATATGCAAACCTGGACCATGCATGTTGTTTCCTTGGGATTTTCTGCAAACCTTTGAAAACCTGGCCAGAGCCCCAGACAATGTGGCAGCCAGGTTCCACCCATGTTACCTCCAGAAAAAAAATGCAAACATATATAAGAACATAAGAACATAAGAGAAGCCAATGTTGGATCAGGCCAATGGCCCATCCAGTCCAACACTTTGTCACACAGTGGCCAAAAATACCAGGTGCCATCAGGAGGTCCACCAGTGGGGCCAGGACACTAGAAGCCCCCCCAAGCACCAAGAATACAGAGCATCACTTGCCCCAGCCTGAGAGTTCCTATCTATACCTTGTGGCTAATATACCTTGTGGCTCTAACCATGCAGTGGACATATGCTGGGCAACTATAGCCCATGGCATTTTCATAGGTTGTCTCAAACTTGACATGTTTACCACGAGAATGACCAGTGGAATAGCTGTGGAACCTGGCTGCTACATAAAATGCGAGACAGCTCTATGTTTTGCTGCTGGTGATGCATGACAGCTTGGATCTCCTGCATCTGCTTGTAACAGTCCCCCTTGACTGGCTTTGCTTGGGACGATGCTTGTGTGGTGCCGCATGAGGTAACAGTTCATGTTTGGCTTGTGGTTTTCTAAAGGGCTTTTGTTCTGTTTTGTTTGGGGTGCTGCTAAGAGAGAGGATTAAAGATGTCAAGGAGACTTCCAGAGGCTCAGAACGAAAGAGGTGCGGTCGCAAACTGATACGTTGTTCTTTTGGAGGGACTGAATTTCAGTCTTGGCCAGTTTCCTGGGAGGGTTTGGTATCCTACACAAAAGACGGTTAATCCTCTTTACGTAGCACAACAGTTGGCTGGTGGCATTCACAGTCTCTCTGGTTTTTGAGGATCATGAAACTGCAGAGGAAATCGGGCGAAGTCAAATGCAGCCCCGCAGCCTCGGGTGTGAAATTGACATGTTTGTGTTGGGGCAAATGGCGCTGTGCTGCGAGGCAGCTCTAGTGAGAAATCGCCCCAGGTGTTGCCCTACAGCTCGGCCATAAAACTCACTGAGCGACCTTGAGCGAATCCTAGTCTAGCTGATGGGACTATTGTGCAGTGAAAATAGGGAGTGGGCATGGTCACCAGCCTCCACATGGGGCCCAGAGTTCTCCTGGAGTTGCAACTGGTGTCCAAACTACAGGGATCAGTTCCCCTGGAGGAAATGGTGGGTTTGGAGGGCAGACGCTTCAGTATCACATCCCTGCCGAGTTCCCTGCCTAGGTACTGCCCCCCCCAAATTTCCAGAAGTTTCCCAAACTGGAATTGATAACCCTAGAACTCTGAGTTGGAGAGCCAGGTATTCTGCCTTGAGGACTCTTAGTTGGAGAGCCAGGTATTCTGCCCAAACTGAGGAGCACTTACTGAGATCAGAAGGAAACGATGTCTGTCAGAAGAAAAGAGTAAGAGTCCAGAAACGATGTGACCAGTAGAAAAGAGTAAGAGTCCAGATTAACAAAATCTATGGTAGGGTATGAGCTTTCATGAGTCACTGCTCACTTCTTCAGATACATCTAGAATATGAGTCCATCTATCTGATATATTGGAATGTGGAATGATTTCAGATGCCAAATGACATTGGCAGGCAAATTACAATAGCAGGTGTGATTGGACGAGGTGTCATATGCAGAGAGGTAGTAGGCATGGAGAAATTAGCATTGGTAATGAGACAGGAAACCTAGGTCTTGGTTCAGTCCAGGTGGATTCATTGTCTTGAGTTTCATTATCAGCTGCAGTTCAGCAGTCTCTCTTTCTAATCTCCCTTTGTAAGAACATGACCAGTACTTAGTAAACTTGTCACCCTTGTAACCCATTGAAGTTGCTTTGAGCAACTTTTTTTGTTAGCTATTTATACTGAGCTTTGCTTTAGACCTTAATGGTGTGACCTGAAGCAGCTTAAGGCATCCTCCTCCCCTCTTCTGTTTCAGCCTCACAACAACGACCCTGTGAAGTAGGTTAGGCCAGGGGAGAAAGTGACCGGCCCAAGTTCATCCAGCAAACTTCCATGGCAGAGTGCTGATTGAAACCTGGGTCTGATGCATACTTGAATAGTATTCATCAGAAAACAACAAAACTCCCTACATGTAGAGAAGTAATGAATCAGGAAGCTTAGGCGGAAGCCTACTTCCAGATTAGGAAGTTTCAACTGAAACCTACTTCTTTGGGTGGGTGGGTGGATGGATGATTTATTATGGTCAAAAACCAGCACTAAAATATGCAGGGTACCGAAAACATTTACATTAAAAACCATGACATAAAAGATATTAAGACCAGCAAATATATTTCATTTAGAATTCGTATGGAACTATGATAGACGGCAGCAGCTGTACAAAGTCTTGCAACTAAATCCGTAATCCAGGTTTGTGGTCTGAGAGAAGAAGGGAACTATATGTCTACCAGGGATTTTGTGTTTTTTTGTTTTGTCTTTTTGTTTTGGGTTTAGAATAGTCCTTTTGAGGCTGGTAGTCCTGGCTTTGGATCTGTTGGTTCACAGTTTTGCATGAGGGCATACCATGTATGGCATACCATGATATCTCCTTGTATGGCATACCATGATATCTCCCTTCCAAAAATGCAGATGGTAAAATCAGGCCAAGGTAAAAACTTTCCTACATTTGGGAATTAGCAAATTAGCAGGTAATTAGATGGCACAGACTTCTTGTCCCTGGAAAAAATATTTTGTGGCAAGACTTGAGTGATGTTGTAATTCAGTATCCCACATCCTTCATTTAATTGTAGATTTAGCTTTTCAGTAACCAAGACCTTATTAAGAATAAAAGAAGAGCACTGCTGGATCAGACAAGCGGTCTTTCTAGTCCAGTATCCTGTCTGACACAATGGCTAACCAGTTCCTCTGGAGGGCCAACAACAGGGCACAGAGGCCGAGGCCTTCCCCTGATGTTGCCTGCTGGCCCTGGGACTCAGAAGGTGACTGCCTCTGAATGTGGAGGTTCTCTTAAACTACTAGGAAAATATGAGGGTTGCCAATCTCCAGGTGGCTGGAGATCTCCTGGGATCAAAACTGATCTCCAGATTCAGATGAGCAGCCGTGTTGGTCTGAAGCAACAGAACAAAGTTTAAGTCCAGTCTCACCTTTAAGACCAACTAGGGTTGCCAAGATGCCTTCCTCCTGCCGGCAGGGGGATTTGGGGGGTGTTCCGGGGATGGGCAGGGACCTCAGTGATGCGCTGATGTCACTTCCAGAAAACCATAGAGTTTTGCCCAAAAAGTAGAGCTACCCTACCCTACCCTACCCTCAGCGGGGTTTCCCCAGCTGGCCGGAGCATGTCAAGGGGTGTTCCGGGGGTGGGCGGGGACACCAGCCATTCACTGACGTCACTTCTGGAAGGGAATGCCATCGCATCGGTCAAAACTCTATGGTAAAAACGGCTACAAACCATAGAGTTTTGCCCAAAAAGTGAAGCGTTGCCCACGACATTGACGATGTGATGACATTGCTTCCAGAAGTGACATCGGTGTGTCGCCAACGTTGCAGGGAGACATCTTTTTAGGGGTGGGGTTCCCCCCCTGGCCAACTGGCTGGCAGCGGGCCAGAGCCCACAAAAGAGGGGAATCCCCTGCTCCAACTGGGAGCCTGGCAAGCCTAAGACCAACAAAGTTTAATTCTGGGTATAAACTTTTGTGTGCATGCACATGTCAGATACTGATCTCCAGGTGACAGAGATCAGTTTGACCTGGAGAAAATGGCTTCTTTGGAAGGGGGACTCTGCGGCCATTATACCCCACTGAAGTCCTTCCCCTCCCCAAGCCCACCCCCCTTAAGTCCCACCCGAAAAATCTCCAGGTATTTCCCAACCTGAAGCTGGCCACCCTAGAGAATACCCATTAAGTCAATAACTTCTCTGAAAGGGTCCTTTTCCCTTTTGGCGGAAAGGTCTCTATTGGCACCAAAGGCGCAAGTCCCTCCGAGGAAGAAAACGCAACCTTTAGCCGGTAAGTAGACTCTGACTGAGGGCTGCTGGGAGCAGGGGGTGGGGCTTGTTGCATGTGCCCACCCCCCCGGGCTCTTTACTGCTGGAGCTCCGCTTCTGTGCGCTCCTGCAGGAAATGACCCCTGCTTCAGATACTCATCTCTAGGTGACAGAGATCAGTTGACCTGGAGAAAATGGCTGCTTTGGAAGGTGGACTCTGTGGCCATTATACCCCACTGAAGTCCTTCTCCTCCCCAAGCCCCACCCCCCTTAAGGGGCTTAAGGGGTGGGGCACCCCCAAAATCTCCAGGTATTTCCCAACCTGAAGCTGGCCACCCTAGAGAATACCCGTAAGTCAATAACATCTCTGAAAGGGTCCTTTTCCCTTTTGACGGAAAGGTCTTCTATTGGCATCGAAGGCGCAAGTCACTCGGAGGAAGAAAATGCAACCTTTAGCCGGTAAGTAGTCTTGTATATCCAAACACAGACTGTGAAGGAAACTAAGCCCACCTCAAGGTGGAAGGCCACACTGGGAACACAGTGGGGAAACCGCAAACATGGATCTCAAAAATTTAGTCCATAGAGCTTCTTGTGTGCAGCGAGTTTTATCCATGGGGGAGCATTCAGCCAAGTCACACCCCGCTGTCCAACTGAAAATGGCATCGTTCAGAGAACGATTTCCCATTTTAGTCTGCTCAGTTCTGATAGCCCCGTCCTGGTCCCTCCTTAGACGTGTCCGTGCTCTTTGTAGCTGCAGGTTGACAGCAGTGTTCCCTCTAAGCTGAGTTAGTGTAAGCTAGCTCACAGGTTTTTAGCCTCCAGCTTGTGGATTCTTGTCTTCGCTCAGTAAGAATGGCCCCAGAGCAAACTAATTTATGCAGTAGCCAAATCGTTTGCTCACAACTTTAATGCCAGCAGCTCAGAAAGTAGAATTTTTGCTCACAAGACTCCACAGCTTAGAGGGAACATTTTGACAGGGTCCCAGCCTGACATCTGCTGCATCTGTTCCGAGCCGCGGCTCTATTGTGAGGCACTTCCCCTCCTCAGATGGCTCCTTATTACCATAGAAGGTAGTAGAGAGAGAGAGAGAGCTCAAGACGTGTGTGCCTCCCTCTGTGTGTGCCTCCCTCTCGCAGTGGCCAGCGGCAAGGGGGGGGGTCACGTTTTGCAAGCCTCTGACGTGCCCTTCACATTATGTCACCGCTTTCACTGGTGCAGCGCTGAGTTGCTGCGAAAGAAATTGTAGATTTTTTTTAAAAGAAGAAGAGATTAAAAGACTTGTGAGTTCAGACCAAAGGATCGCCTAATCCAGTGTTTATACTTCCCGTGGTGGTCAGACAGATGTTTCTGGGGAGCCCTGTAAGCCGGGCATGAAAGCCATCCCATTCGTTGCCAGTCTCCGGTGCTGTCTCCAGGAGAACTGATCCTTGTAATCTGGAGATCAGTTGTAATTGTGGTGGCATCTCCAGGTCCTGCCTGGAGTTTGGTAACCCTGTGTTGGAAACGTTCACTTGCTTATCCTCTAATGCAGCATACACTGCCATATGTCCATATGGAGAAGAAGTCCATGAGTGGCTATTAGCCACAATATACAGATGGAACACTATGGGCGCGATCGCATACAGAATTAGCTGCGCCATAGGTGCAAAAGCCGGGCAGATTTTTTAAAAAACATTTTATTATCAGGATATAAAACATGTCCAACATTAAAATCTTTTTTCGTTTACCATATACCCTTTTTTCTCTTTATTCTCCCTCCCCCTCCCATGGCTTCCCGCAGTGCTCCCACCCCCTTCTTATCTTATTTCTTCTGCCTATTATTCCTCTAAAACTAAGCTTTGTAAGTAACATATTCTTTAACTAGTATCAATACGTATTCATCTATATAGGTAACATTTCTTTTAACTATAATCATATATTCAACTATTTCCAAAGTCCTCTAATCTTAATTCTTAATAATTCTCAAAACAAAGTAGATTATTCTTAACATCCCAGTGTTTCTCTAAATATTCTTTAAAGTCCATCCAGTCAGCAAAAAAATTCTTCTTCGTCTTTATTGTTGAGTTTCCTCGTCAATTTGTCCATTTCAACCATAAAAAGCAACTTTTTTATCCATTCCCAAATCTCCGGTGCTCGTTCTTGTTTCCAACTTTGCGCATACGTCATTCTTGCTGTTGTTATCAGGTACCATAACAATGTCCTCTTTGTTATATTTACTTCTTCCAAATGCCGGGCAGATTTAAAGGGTGCGATCAGACATAAACATCTGGGAAGCGCCCTGCACCCAT
>NW_015169973.1:4224-5925 GCF_001447785.1 Gekko japonicus | reverse complement strand
CGGAGGCGGGGGGGGGGGGGGGGTCCTGAGCCCAGTCTCATTCAACCGATGGGGAAGAGACCACAGCACGGAAAGCTGCCTAGAAGGTCCGACATGGGCACATTTGATGTTAAAAGAGGACATTTCTCAAAAACGAACGGATTTGTTAGACGGAAAGCAAATGGCTGAGTCAAAGCTCTGCTGGGGGCCTGAAAAGTCCTTCAAACCACAATAGGGGAGAGATGTACGTATGAATTCCAGCCTATTCAGTGAACTTTGGTCTGTACTATTTTGCATTCCTTTTTGTCATTACAGGTATGACACCTGTTCAAAGTCTTTTCTTCTCTGCATTCGTTTCCCTGGAAATCAATGAAGGCTGTGAGTCAGTTTCCATGAGACGGAACTCTCAGGGTGGAGACCATCTGAAACCAACCTGCGGACAGTTTCAAAATCATGCATGTCTTGCCAATTGTGCTCAGTTTCCATGCACTGGGTTCCTACTCCCGATTGGGACTGTGGAGAAATGCACGGCGTTCCAGACGCATCTCTTAAGGAATGCTAATAGATCTCGCGGGGCGAGACAATGACATTTGGGTTTTGCCAGTTTCTTCTGATTCCTTTGCTCAAATCTAGTGCTGTGCTAAAAGTATGCTGGCGAACAGTTTCTTTTTAATAAACATTTAATAACTTTTAATCCTGGCAGTGGTTCTCTGTACCACACAGACCTCCACCGTCTCGGACACACTATTTTAAAAGGGAGCCGGGGGGGGGGGGGAGGCAAGTAGTTGGCAATGGGTTATTTCCCCAGGGGTGCACATGGCATTAAACTGTCCCCATGGTAGCCAGGTGTTGGGCAGCAGAAGACACCAAGGCAAGGCCTCAGCACTGGGAAGGGGAACTGGAAGCCCTGATCCTCTCAGTGGGAAATCCCTGTGTTGATCAGGTGGTGGTAGCTGCTATTCAAGAGTAAAAGAAAAGCCCCACCAGGGAGTTGGGAAATGGGGCCTGCAGGTCACAGCAGGCTCCATTCTGCCACAGGGGTCAATGCACATGGCGCACAAGGAGCTTCAGCCTTACCCACAGCTCCCATGGTTACCCTGAACTGGAAAGGTCTGGGGGAGAGCTATTTGGCCTGTTGTAGAAGGAAGGCCGAGCGCCGAAGAATAGATTCTTTTGAACTATGGTGCTGGAGGAGACTCTTGAGAGTCCCTTGGACTGCAAGAAGAACAAATCAGTCAATCCTCAAAGAAATCAACCCTGACTGTTCCCTGGAAGGCCAGATAATGAAACTGAAGCTCCAATACTTTGACCACCCAATGAGAAGGGAGCACTCACTGGAGAAGACCCTGATGCTGGGAAAGATTGAAGGTCAAAGAAGACGGGGACGGCAAAGGATGAGATGGTTAGACAGTGTCATAGATGCAACGAACATGAAGTTGAGTTAACTTCAGAGGACGGCAGAAGACCGGAAGGCCTGGCGTGATCTGGTCCATGGGGTCGCGAAGAGTCGGACTCGACTGTGCGACTGAACAACAACAAAAGAAGACCACGTGGAGTCCCCTGTGTCGGTTCAGGATAACCAGGGCTTTTTTTGTAGAAAAAGCCCAGCAGGAACTCATTAGCATAATAGGCCACACCCAACAGCAGAAATCCATTAGCATATTAGGCCACACCCAAGCACAACTCATTAGCATATTAGGCCACACCTCATGCCTTCCCTTG
>NW_015169973.1:2322-3348 GCF_001447785.1 Gekko japonicus | reverse complement strand
CGGGAAACCCGGGCAAGCCAGGCCTTGGAGGAAAAGGAAGGCAATTTAAACTGCCTTCCCTTGGCTTGCCTGGGCGCCCTGTGGCTGCGGGGAGCCCGGGCAAGCCGGCCCTTGGACAGGCTGGGGAAGGCAGGGGGAGGCACTTAAATGCCTCCCCGATCCTTCCAGTCCCCCCCCTCGGCCCACCTGCCTCAGAGTCACCGGGGGGGGGTGTTTCGCTCTCCAGGTCTTCCCTCTGTAGCCACGCACGCAGAGGTTTTGGTTGTAGTGGGCGTGGCCAACTCTGAAGGCAGCTGGAACTCTGAGACTCTGAGTGAAGGGTGGGATATAAATCCTCCTCCTCCTCCTTCCATAATAGAGTGGAGATTCGAACCTGAGTCTCCCAGATCCCAATATGATGCTTCAGCCACTACACCACACTGGTGCATTGGTGTTGAGGGACCGATGACTTGACTCAGGACAAGCCAGACTCCTGTGCTTATGTTAGGGCTGACAACCTCCAAGTGGAGCGTGTTCACCTGAAATGACCACTGATCTCCAGACTATAGAGATCAGTTCCCCTGAAGAACACGGCAGCTTTAGAAGACGAACACTGCGGCATCCCATCCCTGCTGAACTCCACCCCCTCCTCACATTCAACCTTCTCCAGGCTCCACCCCAATTTCCCATCCCAGAGTTGGCAACCCTAGTTTATGGGGCAGGTGGCAGATCTCTGTTCTGTATTTATTTTTCTGCTAAATATGAATGTTCCAGCTCTCTAGGAATGCAGTGGGGGGCTCCTAGAGAGAAAAGTGGCCTTTAAGGTCCACAGCTATACAAGGCAAACCCAGCTAAATGATGAACTGGGTTGTTGGATTCTTTTTTTTAATTCCTTTTAGAGACCAGTTAATTATGTTAGGGTTCCTTTTGAAGAGACCTACTGGAACTAATGGAGCTGCAGTGGCTCAAGTGGTTAAGACGCTGAACTGCAGGCTGTGTGGAAGGTCGGTAGTTCAGCAGTTCGAGACCCGGGTGCCGCATGATGGA
>NW_015169973.1:0-2014 GCF_001447785.1 Gekko japonicus | reverse complement strand
AAGCTAAGCAGGGCCGACCCTGGCAAGTATTTCGATGGGAGATCTCCAAGGAATACCAGGGCAGGGAGGCAGAGGCAGGCTATCAAGCCTCTGAATGTCCTCCATGGCACCAGAGGTCACCATGACTTTCAGGCACAGACACACACACACACACACATGCAAAAATACCAGAAAAGCAAAAAAGAATGAAATGTTAAGGCTCATGAGAACCGATTACGTTTTGCCCAATACAGGAAAAAAGTGTCGAAGTATTTAAAGTTATAGCAAAAATAATTTTAATAGTGATTATTATGGCGGGAGGGGCCCACGAAGGCAAAAGTGCCCAGGGCCCTTGGAAGCCACAAGGCCCTGCTGACACGGACAACAGGGTTCTTTCGCAAGATACTTCCCACGGCCCTCCGTCCAGCAGCTCCCTCAGAAAGGCCTAGCAGAGGGAGGAGACCTTCTTGTTCCAGGTGTCTGGCACTGCTCCCTAGATAGGCCTTGTGGGATTGGAATGTGGCTTCGGAGTTGCACCTCATGTGACTGATTCAGGCATGGAAGCACATGCCCTAAGTTGCATGTCAGAGTGACATAGGTAGGCTGGCACATTCCTGGGCAAACACCTACATTTGTGGAGGGCAGATCTTCGTCACAGCTGGCTGCAAACAGCAACATGTTCGCATAATGGAACCTCCATTTACAGAGGCAGTCTACCCAGAGCCGTTTCCAGGTTTTGCAAAGCCCTTGACAGAGAGTGCCTGAGAGCCCCAGGCGGAACGTTCGTGGGCTCCCTCCCCTGCCCGCTGCCCCCCCTGACCACGTCCCTCTTCCTGCTCAGATGTCTTCTCTACCACCCTGTCTTCCGGACGGCATATCGCTCTAGCTTCAGTGCTTGATGTGAAACTGACTTTGTCGAACTCTCTGGATTCATGAATATTATGTTCCTGCATTCTCTTCTGAAGAAGAGTTTTGCAAAACGATTCCCAAGTCGACGTTATAATTAACGGGAGAAAGGAAGAAGGAACATGCATTCCTTATAGATAAGCATCACACACCCAGCACTTTCTTTCTACAAACAACTTTATTTCATGTTGACTGTTACGGCTCGGTTCATTATGGATTTGGACTTTTAACATGCAATATGCACTTCAAATGTCTCTGAATGCTGAGAAGTTGTGACATTATTATTGTTAATGCATTTTCATTCACACACACATGCATATATTTTGCCTGCGTGTTTTTGTTATTCTCCACAGTACTTCTGTTTGTTGTGTAACCTCCAGGTGGGACCTGGAGATCTACAGACTACAGAGATCGGTTCCCTGGGAGAAAACAGTTGCGCTGGAGGGTGGGCTCTGAGACATTATACCCCCCCACTGGGGCCCCTCCCCGCCCCAGGTTCCACTCCCCTAAATCTCCAGGAATTTCACAACCCAGAGTTGGCAAGGGTAGTTTGCAAGAGGGCCCGGAGAATGTATGCCTTCTCTTGGGAAACAGGTACATGAATTAGGCTTCTCACACCACCTCCGTGTTCTAATGTGAACATTCCTGTAAGGAACAGTAAAGTACGGCACTCTGTCATATTTGATCATAAGACTGTTGGCAGGCCCTGACCTGGACAGCTCAGTCTTGTCAGATCTTGGAAGCTAAGCAGGGTCGACCCTAGTTAGTACTTGGATGGGAAATGTCCCCCAAGGAAAGTCAGGGTTGCTATGCAGAGGCAGGAAATGGCAAACCACTAAGGTTGCCAGGTCCCTACTTGGCATCTAGCCCAGGGGGAGGAGGGGGGAGGCTGTGTCTCCGGGAGCCTGGAAGTGACGTCAGCACGCCAGGCATGTTGTTGAGGGATGCTCTAGCATTCGGGCTTAAAACTCTATGGCCCGATTCAGGCACTTTGGGGGGCAGAGTTCCCCCCAGCGGCCAGATCCAGGTTGGTGGGTCAGGGACCCTTAGAGCGGGCAACCCCCCCACCCCCCGGGGGGGACCTGGCAGTCCTACAAAATACCTCTGTATGTCTCTTGCCTTGAGAACC
>NW_015169972.1:29860-31488 GCF_001447785.1 Gekko japonicus | reverse complement strand
AAATCTTCATATCTTATCAAGTTATTTTTATGAAATATATTTGGGGTTGTGAAAGCTTCAAGTGGTGATACCTATTTTGGTATCTTGGTATAAAAGAGTTTTTTTTTACTTCTTCCATACTTTCAGTAGTGAACTTCTAATAAGGTGTTGTTTGAAATATTTATGACTATCCACTCTTCCATACCATATAAATGCATGCCAAGGTTGATGTACAAGGTTGATAGGCCTTCTAATATTAACAATCTGTTATTTTCTAATGTAATCCATTCTTTTAGCCTCATTAATGATGCTGCTCTGGAATATAGAAGCCAATCTGATAATGCAAATCCAGCTCTTTCTTTTGCATTTTGTAAAGCTTTTAATTTTATTCGTGGTTTCCTTTTCTGTTCTGTTTTTGGTTTTGAAGGATTGGAATTGTTTGAAATTAAAAAATAGTCTTGGTAATACATTCATTTTTATAGTAGCTCTTCTTCCCATCAATGATATTTGCAGATTTTCCCATTTTTTTCAGGTATTTCTTAATTTCCATTATGAGATACATGTAATTATCTTTCAACAAAGAGCTACATATGTTTGATATATTTATTCCTAAATATTTAACCTTTTTTCGAACTTCCAGGCTTGATAGTTTTTGTAATTGTTGTATTTGGTCTTTCGTCATGTTTTTTACTAACATTTTTGTTTTATTTAGATTAATTTTCAGTCCAGCCACTTGGCCATATTCTTGTAAATTTTCTATTAATTGGATAATAGAGTCCAATGGGTTTTCTAAGATCAGGTCATCTGCAAATGCTTGAAGTTTATATTTTTCACCTCTTACTTTAAGGCCTTTGATTTGTGTATCTTTTCTAATCATGTCAGTTAATATTTCAAGAGCAAATATAAACAATAAAGGGTGAAAGTGGGCATCCTTGTCTAGTACCTTTTTGTATCTCAATATCTTGTGATAAATCTCCGGTTACAAGGACTCTTGCTTGTTGATTGGTATATATTGCTTTAACCATTATATAAAAAATAACTCCACAATGTGAGTTTAATAATTGTTCCAGCATAAAGTTCCCACTGACATTCCAAGCTTCATTCCAAGTTTCTGGTATTTTGCCTTCATTTATAATATTTTTGTTACATATTTTAAAGGCATTATTAGTTGCTCCTCACTTAGTAGAATTCTGCAGGAAAACCATCAGGACTTGGAGTCTTTCCTTTTTTTTAAGGCTTCTGTCAATTCACATAAAGTTATTGGATCATTTAAGACTTTGGGTTGTTCTTCAATAAATTTCTTAATGTTGTATTTTTCCAGAAATATCTTAATTTGTTCTTGTGTAGCTTCTTTCTTCTGACATAATTTCTCATAAAAGGTTTCAATTATTCTTTTAAAGTCTTTAAGTGTATTTTTCTCCTTCCTCATCTTTGATAATTTTAATTAGTCTTTTCTCTTTTTCTTTTCGTATTCTGTATGCTAGTCATCTTGGTTTATTAGCATTTTTAAAATAACTTTGCTTTGCATACATTATTTTCTTTGCTGTTTCTTGTGTTAAAAGACAGTTCATTTGATGTTGTAACAATTTCAGTTTAATTTTTATTTGTTCAGCTGAAGGGTCTTGTTTTATCTTCTCTTCTTGTTTTTT
>NW_015169972.1:29582-29732 GCF_001447785.1 Gekko japonicus | reverse complement strand
CTAAAATGTGCAGCTTCCCTGATTATCCATCCTCTAGTGTAGGCCTTAAATGCATCCCATACAGTACTAATAGAGATGTCTGATTGAATATTTTGTTGAAAAAACAATTGAAATTCTTTTTTAGTTTCTGATACAAATTTTAAATTCTTC
>NW_015169972.1:29350-29463 GCF_001447785.1 Gekko japonicus | reverse complement strand
TTTCTCCCTCTCCAAGCATCAACCAGATTATATTCTTCTGTTAATTGTATAAATTTATTGGGAAGTTCTTCCCTGCCCCTCATTCCAGCCATTTTCAAAGAACATATCTTCAA
>NW_015169972.1:3254-26572 GCF_001447785.1 Gekko japonicus | reverse complement strand
AGACAATTTTAGTTTTAGCAACATTAATAGATAGTAATTCGGTGTCACATTGCTATTTAAATTTTATCAGGGCTCCCTTCAGGCCAATCATTGTCTGGGATAAAAGAACAGCATCGTCAGCATACATTAAGGTTGGAACCTTTCTGCTACCTGAGAATGAGGGAGCATGAGTATCAATTGAATGAAGACATGTGATTAAAGAGTTAACATAGATATTAAATAAGAAGGGATTTAAAAGTCAACCTTGTTTGACTCCTTTTTGCACTGGAATTCTTTTGGAAAGTTTCCCATCTTGTGTGAGTCTTATTTGGATGTCATTATTTTCATGCAGTTTAATTAATAGAAGCAATAGCTTTCTATCGATACCCATGTCAGCCAATTTGGCCCAAAGCCTTCCCCTGGAAATAGAGTCAAAGGCCACCTTGAGGTCCACAAAGGATATTCTTCTGATGTTTCACATATTTAAAATCTAGGACTAAGCAATGATCAATAGTAGAGCACCTAGCTGTGAAACCAGCTCGTTCAATTTCAAATTGATCTAGCCATTCACACAGCTTCTGACAGAGGTGTTTAGTACATAGCTTACAAATCACATTCAGAAGAATAATTGGTCTGTAGTTCGATGGGTCATAAATAAAGGAACAATGATAGCCAAGCCCCAGTCTTTGGGAATCTGAGTTGAGGCATCTATATAAAAGATTTGCTAAGACTGGAGCCCACCAATCTATGTGTGATTTTAAAAGCTCAGCAACCATAAAGTCACCTCCTGGGGCTTTTCCAGATTTCAATTGTGATTTTAATAAAGTAGTTTCAGATATGGAGACTGGAGGCCATTGTGTGGACTGATCAGGAGGAGCAAGATACCACTGATCTCGAAATAAGCAGTTATAATGCTCTTCCCATGCTTCTGCAAAGATAGGATTGGGGGCTTTAGAAGTCTTGATTTGTGAATTGGAGATGATTTTCCAAAAGCTGACATTATCTTTTTCTCTATCGGCCTTAATAAGGGATTGCCATAAAAGGGAATCAGCAGCTCTTTTTTTTGGCTTTTAACAGCTCCTTATATTCCTTTTTTTTAAAGTTGTAATTCTAATTCAGCAGTTATATTTGGATTTTGTTGAAAGGCCCTTAAATACTCTCTGAGAGTAAATTTCGCTTGGGTGCACTCATGATCAAACCATTTTTTATTGCTGGAGATCCTATCATGATGACTTTATGATGAAGGAAGTCTGTGATAAACAGCTGCCTAATCTTTTAAATAAGAATACTTCTGACTCAGAGAGGTTTGCCAAGGATTCAGCTCCTAACACCCAGTTGAAAGCTACCTTTAAAAAAGGAGAAGGTGCCTCCTCTGACATACTATCTGAACAAGCTGCGTTTCTGGCCCAGTTCCCAAGTTCCCTCATACCCGATTTGGAATATTTATTTATTTATTTATACCTTCGGCTTATATACTGCCCTGACCCCGAAAGGTCTCTGGGCGGTTTACATAGTGGTTCTAACCAACCAATTAACCTGACTAGGGCCACATTGTCTACAGGGTGGTGACTGCCTACCAGCACCCCGGGCTAGTTGTCATCCGGCTTCCTTCCACAGCTTCAGATATTGGCATCCTGGTGCCCTTTCTGGAGCCGATCTTCCCAGCAGCTTCTTCCGGCAGGTCTCGTCTTGGCGCGTGGCTCTGTGTTGGCTTGGAAAGGGCTACTGCTATCATTTGGGAAGTTTCCTATGCTGAGTGACAAAAATCCTGAGCTGTATGTACAAGATGAAAGAAACTCAGTCCTTGGCATTGTGAAGTCTTGTGAACTCATATTTATTTTCTGATTTCTTGAAATGTCCCTTATCCTATGTTATTATTACAAAAGTGATTCTATTAGTTATTGTGATGGGAGGAAATAAGATTTGTTCATACAATTTTTTCCTGTGCATTATGAACAATCTGAATTTCAACTTTATATCAGACTATTTCAGAATCTCAGGGAACCTTAGTGGCATTCTTCAGATAATGTTTTATTTAGGGGAGAAATCATACCTTGCAGGCATACATCACTTCACGAAATAGAAAATGCCACGTTGAATGAATACTGATAGCATCTTTAACAAAGAGTAAATCCTTAAGACAGTGATAGTTTGTGCAAAGTACATTTCAGTATGTCAGGGTCATATCACCATTGTTTCTTTAAGCCTCCATAACCCTCTTTATCTCCAGTTGGGGAGAGAGTCAATAAGCTGTTACTGGGATGTATGATGTTACTGCAATCAATTACAACTTGTAGTGAACAGCATTTTCTTGACAGCCTACGACACCTTTCTTGACATTGTCACAGTAATTACAGTATTATTTTAAAATTTTCTCCAAATGACATTTGGAAAAAAATTACTTCACATGGCATCCTCAAGCTGCCTCCATTCTATGTTATTTGACAACCAGAATCAATTTGCTTCTCTCACCCCTCATGGCACAGAATGGGTTTTAGAACCTGATGCAATTATATGTTCGATTGAGTGAGAAAATATAAAAGCTATGAAACTTTGAATTGGATTTCTTTCCCTCTTTGCAAGTTCCACAAAAAGTCATGAAGACAAACTCCCCCCAAACCCAAATTAGGTAACTTCAAAAGAAGCAATCAGAAAGTACATTGTTTTAATTAAAAACAGTCAACAAATAGGAAACATTCCTCATGAAATGTTTAAACAGCTGAAAACTGTAATTGTTGTTGTAATGAATTCCTTGAATGTTCCACCAACAGCTTTAGCATAAAGTATTGCTACTTAACATAGAAGTCTAATGAAATTATGTGATTCCAAGCAATAATTTTCTTAGCATTCAAGATGGTAATGATTTGGTCATTTATTTTGTTTACAGATGAAACAAACAACAATAGTGTACTTTAAAAGTTATTTGAGAAAGACAGAAAGAAGTGGTTAGTTTTAGACACAGGGCTATATTACATGGTTCTTTTAGAAAAGCCCTTACTGATAAATCCTTTAACCATTTAAAGCCACTTGGAATAAAGATGCAGGATTATTAGACCCAGTCATTTCACTGTAATGGAGTTTATTGTAATAGTACAACATAACCACCTTATTCCAGCAACCTATCAGGCTCCCCGTGCATTTTGTATTTTACAGCTCACCTGCCATTGAAAGAGGGGGCTCCTCTCTCTCTCTTCGATGTGCCTGGGGATTGTCACCTTAGCACTGCCAAATGTCCTAGCTTCTCAAATGTCTGTGATCCTGTTTTCCTTGCTATGTAGAGGCTACGTGCCTATGGGGGGGGGGGGTAGGCAACCATTAATTCTGGCAGGAGGGATGCTCTGAGAAGAGTACATGCTTAGTGGGGGGGAGCTAACTGTTAGTTCTGGCGGGCAAATACCCCATGGCCTGTACCCAGGCCTCGTTTTCACTGTCCATTCCTGGCTACCACACGTAGCTCCTGGCAGGGCTTTCATGTTCATGATTCCCGGGTGGGTCTCGTGCAAGCCTCCCAAAATTCGTTTATGCAGCTGTGGGGGAATCACTACCTGGCTTCCCCATAGGAGGCACCCTTTGTGAGCTGAGAGCTCATCTTTGCAGAATTTAAACGCTGTGAAATCTGGGCCCACCTGGCCGGTGGGCCATCCCCTCCCCACCCAGTCCAAAATATGGGAGAGGATGCAGTCCCTGGCAGTGTGGTGGGAAACATCAGTGGTGTACAGAGGGTTGTTTGGTAGGTCCTCCACCATCAAATTTTGGTGTGCAGGGGCTGGGTCTGGGTCCACAGAGCAGAGAGAGGTGACTAAGGGTGTCCACATGACCCTTAGCCTTCCCGGGGTGGTACCCCCCAGAAATATGAACCAGCGCAGGACCCTGGGCAACAGGATCTGTGGTGTCTGACGGTCCGAGGCGAGGAGACCGAGCAGGGGCTTGTGGTCAGTAGCGATGGTGAAGGGGCAGCCGTAAAGGTAATCGTAGAACTTTTTCACTCCTGCCACAATCACAAGGGCCTCTTTGTCAATCTGGACATAGTTCCATTCTGCTGACAGCAGGGTCCTTGAGTAGTAGGCCATCGGCACCTCTCTACCATCAGACAACCGATGGCCCAGGACTGCACCAATGCCATAGGGAGAGGCGTCGCATGCCAAGATGACCAGCAGCGTCTCATTGAAATGGGCGAGGACATAATTAAAGGTTAGCAACTCCCTCATGGTGTGGAAAGCGGCGGACTGCCACTGGCCTCACACCCATGGGGCTTTTTTATCGAGCAGGCAGTGGAGCAGCTCTGCAAGCGCAGCTTTATGGGGTAGGAAGGAGTGGTAAAAGTTCAGAAGCCCCAAGAAAGATTGCAGCTCGGCCTTCAAGGTGGGAGCAGGCACATTTGTGATTATGCGAACCTTGTCAGGGGCTGGATGGATGCCATCTGCAGCACAGCACAGAGGTGGGTGGCGAAGTCTTCTTCCGTGGGGTGTGGCAATCAATACATCATCAAAGAGGGGCTGGACTCCAGGGATGTCTTTCAAGAGAGAGTCCATCAAATTCTGGAAGATCCCCAGGGCCACGCTCACCCCAAACTGTACCCGCTTGACTCTGAACACACCCCGTTGTGTGATAATGGTCTGTGCCTCAGCAGTTGGCTCATCCACTGGGAGTTGTTGATATGCTTGGGCCAAGTCCAATTTACCAAAGACCTTGCCCCCCACAAATGTCGCTAGGACATGGCTGACTACAGTCACTGGATAAGCATGGTCTGTCTGCACCTTGTTGATCATACATTTTTAGTCCGCGCAGAAGATTTAGTCTTAATTTGGATTATGATGGGGGTATCCTAGGTGGCATGGGGAGCTGGCTCTAACACTCCTTGCACCACTAAGCAGTCCAGCTCCACCTCAATTTTGGGCTTGAGTGCAAACGGGACTCTCTGGGTCTTGAGGCAGATGGGCTGCACCTCGAGGTTAAGTTGGAGTGACACTGGGGACCCTATGTATTGGCCAAGGGTCCCATCGAAGATGGCAGGGATTTCATCACACACCTGGCTGAAGTCTGAGGGCTGCACACGGTGCACCCTCATTACCTTGAACCCCAAGGGTGCAAACCAGGACAGTCCAAGCAAGCTGGTGAGCCATCCTTCTACCACCAACAGGTCTAATTCATTCGGGCGCCTTACTCCTTCAGGACGCTCCTGCCGCTGGAGATCACGGGCATTGAGTGTGTCAGCCTGGTGCTGGACGCCATGGAGAGTGTGGCAATCTGGCTGGTGTACCGACTGCCTAACGCACCGGCCAGTAGCCTGTCATCGCTGATGGAGGCCGTATCAGGCTGGGCGTTGGAGCACCCTAGACTTTTGGTTCTGGGTGATTTCAACATCCATGCTGATGACGCGGCCTCCAGTCAGGCAGCGGAGCTAGTATCATCCATGGTGGCACTGGGACTCTCCCAATTCGTATCAACCCCCACACACCAGGCCGGGCACACGCTCGATTTGATCTTCGCGGCTGGAGTAACAGTGGACCAGATTACTGCATTAGCAGTACCATGGTCGGATCACTTTGCCCTGAAGGCCCGACTGAATGTTCCACCCTGACCCTGTTTAGGCGGAGAGCATATTTTAGCTCGCTCGTGAAGCCAAATGGACCCAGAGCGGCTTCAAATGGCTTTGTGGGATCCGAGGCCCCCTGGCGGCTCATTGGATGAGATTGTGGAGGACTGGCATAGCCGGCTCTCTGCAGCCATTGACGAGATCACTCCCCGGCGCCCTCAGCACCCTCGCTCTAGGCTGGCTCCCTGGTATTCCCAGGAGCTGCAGCTGATGAAGCAGGAACTAAGATAGCTAGAGAGGAAGTCAACAGACTACTCGTATCTGTGCGCCCAACCACTTGCAGCCTTGATCCGTGCCCCTCCTGGCTCATTAAAGCGGGCCAAGAGGGGTTTCGAGGTGCCCTAAGGGAGACTGTCAAAAAGTTTCTCATTGAGGGGCGGTTCCCTGGGGCATTCAAGGAAGCGATGGTCCACCCCCTCTTGAAAAAAACATCACTGGATCCGGCCGAATTGGCCAACTATCAGCCGGTTTCCAATTTGCCCTATTTGGGCAAATTAATTGAGAGGGCAGTGGCGACACAGCTACAGGGTTTTTTGGATCACGCTTCCACCTTAGACTCTTTCCAGTCTGCCTTTCGCCTAGGCTACGGGACGGAGACAGCATTGGTCGCCCTTACTGATAACCTCCAGAGGCATCAAGGCGGTGTGGCTGTATTGCTGTTGTTGGATCTGTCAGCCACATTTGATACAGTTGACCATCAGCTGCTGACCCACTGTCTCACTGACGTGGGGATACAGGGGTTTTCCCTTCAATGGTTCACCTCTTTTCTCCAAGGTCAGGGACAAAGGGTGGCGCTAGGGGAACAGCAGTCCCGAAGGCACCCGTTTGAATGCGGTGTTCCCCAGGGGGCTGTGCTTTCCCCAATGTTGTTTAACATCTATATGCACCCCTTTGCCCAGATAGCTCGAAGGTATGGGCTAGGGTGTCATCAATATGCAGATGACACCCAGCTCTATCTGATGTTGGGTGGCCAGTCAGACTCCAGCCCAGAAGATCTTAACCGGGCATTACAGGCTGTTGCTGGTTGGCTTAGACTGAGTTGGCTGAAACTAAACCCAGAGAAGATGGAGGTCATGTGCCTGAGTCGGGGTGGTCTGGGGGTGGGGCTTCCAATCCAATCCAAAGCCTTTTATTGGCATATAAATAAAAATACAGTAATCTAGGTACAGAATCAAATTAAAATTGCTGAATAACATCACAGAGTATCATCATAAAAAGGTGGGGCTTCCTCTCCCGGCCTTTGATGGGTCACCTTTGGTGCCAGCGTTGGAGGTTAGGAGTTTGGGAGTGCACCTGGATTCCTCCATAACTATGAAGGCCCAGGTGGCAGCCGTTGCCAGCTCGGCTTTTTATCATCTTCGGCTGATTCGGCAGCTGGTCCCCTTCCTTGACTGCGACGACCTGGCTACAATGATACATGCAACGGTCACCTCGAGATTAGACTACTGTAATGCTCTCTACATGGGGCTGCCTTTGTTGCCACAGTTAGGAAGCTGCAGTTAGTGCAGAATGCTGCAGCCAGGCTTTTGATGGGTCTCCCTAGATGGGAGCACATTCGACCTGTGCTGAAAGCGCTGCACTGGCTGCCAATAGCTTTCTGAATTTGCTTCAAGGTGCTGGTGCTTACCTTTAAAGCCCTATATGGCCAGGGTAAGACGTACCTGAGGGACCGCCTTTCCCCATACATACCCCAGAGAGCACTACAGTTGGGGGCCCAACATCGCTTAGTGATCCCAGGCCCCAGGGAGGCCAGGCTTGCAGCAACCAGGGCCAAGGCCTTTTCAGTGGCGGCTCCTACCTGGTGGAATGAGCTCCCAGAGGAGATCAGGGACCTATGGGACCTCTCACAGTTCTGCAGGGCCTGCAAGACAGAGCTCTTCCACCAGGCTTTTAATTAGGAGCTGCCACCAGTACCACCACCACCAATAATCTGGTGGTAACAACGGCGTGATGGGATGGCCCAGTATAAGATCTCCCTACAGAATTGTGTTGGGGTCAGGGCCGTTGAAGCGGATTCTGGGTACATCTATAGGTCACCATATGAGTTGATTGATTTGATTAAATTGGTAACATCTTTGAGCACTTTATCATTGTTAATTATGGTTGATTTTATTCTGTTTTTAATGTTTTATGTGGCACATGTTGCCCTTATTTGTGAGCCGCCCTGAGCCCATTCGCGGGGAGGGCGGGATATAAGTGTAACAAGAAATAAAAATAATAAATAATAACACTCCCTCAAACGGCTCGTATTTCACGTGGAATTTGCCCTACCCCTTAATGGCCACCTCATTCTTTTAAAAAACCCAAAGAGTAAACCCAGGAGTAAGCCCGGGGGGTTGTGGGGGGGGGGGGGGGGGCTTGTGGACAGAGCCTCTGAAGAGTCTCTTCCGAGATGATGGTGATGGAGGACCCCGTGTCCAGTTCCATCTTGCAGGGCACTCCCTCAATAAGCACAGTCACTTTTATTTTATCTGGGGTGTCCTGGGGCAAATTCAGTACCTGCTGTTGGTGAACTGCAGTGGTGTGCAGGTCCGCTACCTCCTGGTGCATGTTGGTGCATCTCCGGGTTCCCTTGGAGTGGCAGGCATGGGCAATATGGCCGGTCTTGCCACAGGCCCTGCAGGTTGCATCTCTGAAACGGCAGGAGCGGCGTTCATGGCCCTCTCCGCAGCTGGCGCAGAGCGTGTGTGTGACGGTCTCCGCTGGGTGAGCTGCAGCGACAGAAGATCTCGCATTGCAGGGAGCTGGGCAACACACCTGATGGGCCTCCTTATCATCTGACACTTCAGAAGCTGAAGGGACAGAGGTCTGGTGTGTAGAGGAGGTCTGACGGTCTCGCCTGGATTTCTCATAGGCAGTGGCCTCATGTGGTGCCTTTACTAGCTTGAGGACCTCCTGGCCGATGAGCTTTCAGCATAGTTTCTTCCCTCTGATGCCCATCACAAACTGGTCTAGGAGGACTTCGTCGAGATTTGTGAATTCACAATTGAGGGCCAGCCAGCAAAGGTCTGCCACAAAGTTGGCGGCCATCTCATTGGACTTTTGTTGGCGCATGTAGAAGTCCACGTGGTGTGCCATCTTCGTGGGTTGAGGTGCGAAATGGTCGGTGAGTGCCTTGAAGAGCATGGCTGCTTCCAAGGTGATTGGCGTGATGAGGCCATGGACTAGTCTCAGTGATGTGATCCCACAGGCAATGAGCAGGAGAGCCTTCTTCTTGGCTGCATCCTGGATGCACTGGGACACTATGTAGTACTTGAGCCACTCCACACAGGTTTCCCAAAGCTTTGGGTGAGCGGGGTCAAATTCTGGCAGATGTCCTGGAGTGGCAGCCATGGTTCCAGAGCGATACGATGTGCTTGGCACTGGAGCTCGGTGTGCGGTCCGGTGCTGGAGGGTGCTGGGCTGCCTCAACAGGATCCCACCTTTGTCGCCACTGTTAAATAGTGGGTTCCATGACTGAACAGACTCCCAGTCTAGTGATCAGCTCTACTTTATTCTAGTCACTAATCACTAAAATGTATTGTGTTAGCCATAGGCCATAACAAAGTTACAGAGCATTCGAATACGACAATAAAATAATACCATAAAATACATAAGGAATAAAGCCTAAAATCACATATGTAAGATGTTAGGTTATACAATAAAATGGCAATGGGTTAGAAATGTCCAGCAGGTTATAAGAGTGACCCCTATGGTGCCGCCCTGGCTGTAATCTTTTTGGCCACAAGGGCAAAAAGAGAAACTCTATAGGATACAAATTTGTCGACATCTGATAACAGGAACACAATCTTCTCATGTTCAAGACTCATGTTCATGTGTCAAGAATTTATCTCTAGGTGTGTTGTACAATGGGCAAGCTAAAATACAGTGGGGAAGGTTCTCAATGGCAAGCGAACCGCAAATACATATACTATGTTCTGTTGGAATTTGAAAGTATCGGCCCTCCCACAATGCTATGTACATTGTTTGGAAGCGCAAGGCAGTGAAAGACACCCTGAGGTTATAGTTGGAAATATTGACTAGGTAGGGTGATCTGAAATGGTCAGATTGGAAGAATTTGTACCAAGGAGCTACTTTAGACATTGTGATAGCAGCGTGATCTATCAGAGCATCTGATTTGAATATCCATTCCCTAAGTTGGGAGTTATTGCCTGCGACTCCAAGGAGGTCGTCAGGTATGGTGTATCTCCAGAGGATATTACTAAGGCAACAAGAATGAGAAGGGCTCTACTTTATGCAGTGATTTCAGTAAGAACAAGACTGTAGACCAGAGCCTCAGCTCGGTTATATTGCATGCAATGGCCACATCCCACTCCCAATGATAGGCTATTTACAAAACTTTACATCTTAATTAGTTACTGCCAGAATCCTGTTGGTCTATTGTTCTTCAGCTCCAAACTCACCCTGTCTCTGACAGCACTGTCCTACACCTTGATTGGTTACTGCCAGAATCCTGTTGGTCTATTGTTATTCGGCTCCAAGCTCACCCTGTCTCTGGCAGCACAGTCCTGCAATGTTTCAGTCCCAATACATAACAGAGCCTATTCTTCATTAATCTGTCATATTCCAGTTTACCTCTCCACTTTTATTTCACATGCCTTCCCAACAAAATAGGAATTCTTTTTGTTCAAACCATGAGATTATGAATTATGAATTATTATGAAGATTATAACAATTATGAATATTATGAACAAATGAATTGTTGTTTTGTCTTCTTCAAATTAAAAACCTCACCCCTATTCTTTATCACCATGGATGTAGGGGAAGCCTTTGAAGTTTCACTAAATAGGGCAATTCAAATCCAGGCAGGTATCTCTATCTCCTTTTTGTAACATCATAGGCATATCCAAGTTAGCTTTCACAGACCATCATAACACCAATTTCAAAAAAGAAAATAATTAACAGTATTTGCTGGTTTTTGTTACAGACAGGGAAATCTTATAATTGAGTGAAAATTGTGCAATGTAATGATCTACTTAAAAACTAACAGATTCTGTTCTGATGAACTAACTTCTTCCATGTTCTGAATTTGGGAGTATGGGCTATAGCAAACTCTTCAAAATGGCACTGATCAAGTTCAGCTTCATACATACACCCTACAAAATGGGAGCATCTATTCAGATGTGCCCATTCCAAAATGAAAAGATATCTTGCATAGTTTATACTATTTTTAATAAATCCTTTTGCCACCCCATCTTCACTGCCAGATTATGACATTAGATTATGCCATCACCATCTCTATATCTATTTCCCAAGTGTGATCCCCACCTGCAGATACAAAAATCTGTGGATTAGGGTCACACTTTTCCAAGAGGGTGATTTTTTGTTTTTGTTTTTGCAAACTGGGGTGACACCCCAGGTGTGCAGAAAAATTGGAAATCTTAAAAAAAAAAACACCAGGTTTTTTTTTAATTCCCTCCAAAGTAAAATAATGTTCTCTGCACAAGTGTGGTGAGGTCTGTGAACCGCAGTGGGTCCAGTGATGGTGGCAGTGAAGCAGCCCAAGGGTCATGACAGACCTGGTGGTGGTGAAGCCAGTGTGTTATACTGGTTAGGGCTTCCAACTAGGATCTGGGAGATCTGGGTTCAAATCCCCCTCTGCTATGGAAACTCAACTGGGTGACTTTGGGCAAATTATACTTTCTCAATAGAGCCTACCTCACATGGTTGTTGTGAAGATTAAATGGAAGTGAGGAGAATGATGTAAGCTACTCCAAGACTCCATTGTTTAGAAAGATGAGGACTAAATAAAATAATATATACAGTTGAAGATGGGGGGGGACCAGATAAAGGTAGGTTGTTTGATGGGTTGAAGGAGAGAAGGAAGCTAGGAAAGTTGAGAATATGAGCACTGCCAGGAGGAGGGAAAAAGGAAATATTATGGGGTAGAGGGTTCATGGGGAAATGAGGTGCCCCCCCCCAACTCCTTGAGGTTTCACCGTCACACAAATAGGCCTGGTCCAGACCAATGTTCCCTCTAAGCCGCGCAGTCTTGTGAGCAAAAATTCTACTTTGTGAGCTACTGGCATTAAAGTTGTGAGCGAGCGATTTGCCTGCTGCATAAATCAGTTTGCTCTGGGGCCATCCTTCCTGAGCCAAGACAAAAATGTGTGAGCTGGAGGCTAAAAAACTGTGAGCTAGCTCACACTAACTCAGCTTAGAGGGAACACTGGTCCAGACTCCAGCAGTCAGCACTCTGCAACTGGACCATAATTCTTCTTGGGAGAAGTTGTCAGGGGGAGTGAAGGAGGGAAATCTGAAGGGGGGCAGATAAAGGTAGGTTGGCTGCTGGATAGGAAGGAGAGAAGGAAGCAGGGAAAGGGGCAACACTTTGTGATGGCTTTCAGGATTTGAGGAAATAGAGGGGGAGTGGAAAATGAAATGCCCCCCCCCTTGAGTCCTTGTAGGTCCCCCACTCGTAGTTACTATTAACACTGTTAAGGCATTGCTCTGGTGTTGAAGGAAACTCAGGACACTCAAAATATAATACCTGCACTAGTGCTAATTAGCAACTCACATGAACCTTGTGCATGCTAACATATAATAGTATCATATGACCTACATTGTTGAGCAACTTGTGCAACTTGTGCAACATGTAGTTCACACATTTGCAGGCATAAGATCTGATATTAATTCCTACATTTGAATCATCCTGTTTTCTTCTTGCATGGTCTATAACTGTACACAGGATTGATGCAATCCTATGAGATATTTGTCGAAAGGGGTTGAAAGAGAGCTGTTCCTGAGTTTGGACAGTTTCGGCTCAAGCCAACACCTACAAATCAACAAAATGCAAAGAAGAACTAAGTCAAGACACAGAAGTGGCTACAGAGCACTCCAAGGAAAAATCCCTTCCTTCTGATATAGGAGATTTTAATTCATGAGCAACTGATTCCAATGGATCAGTGTGGCAGCCAACAGCTGCATAATAGCATCCTATGAATTGTTGCAAGAGATAATGAGATATACTGCTCTGTGGCCTGCCAGCCCCTTTCCTTGGCTACCTCACACTAAACAGGTCACTGCCAAGTGGGTCACTGCCTATGGTTTCCTTGCTTTTGTTTTCATGTTGTCTTTCCTAGCACGTGTAACATGCTCAGTAAAATAATGAAAATATGCTATGCGCACAGAGTACTTTAAATATATGGCCTGTCAGGCCAGCTATGATCAAAAGCCATGTTTGTAGGCTGTTTTGGATTCTACACAAGGGAGACCAGATTCTGAAAGATTTGTATTGATTGAAACCTAAGAGTGACAATTGAAATCTTATGGTAGGCCAATAGGGAAATCATTCATTGAGTAAGAGCAGTAGATAAAGCTCCACAGCTATGTTGGTATGTTTCAGTGGGATAAGAAAAAAATCATGAACAAAAAGCAGCTCAAAGTCAGCCAAGCAGATCTGAATACTGCTTATATTTTAGAATGTTTTCAAGGTCAGACTATGAGGAGATGGGAAGGTTTGGGTGAAGGATTGAGAACTGCCTGCATATTTCAGTGTAGGTAACGCAAACATCACAAGAACAAGTGAAGGACATTTTTACATCTGGCTAGTAAAAATAATCTTCTGAAAGCTAGAATGTCTGGTGAGCCATATTCTTATTAAAAGAAAGAAAGGTGGGTTTCTGGTTCCTATAAATCAAATGCCTTCTTGGCTAATTGCTCTCCAGTTTCAAATTAAAACCCCCAGAACTTACTGCAGGCTGTTCGTTCCAACTTTAAGATTTCAGTGAGAGATGCAATTATGTATTTATTTCTAGGTTTTTACTATTCATGGTGCTCAAGAAGAGTTACATAAGTTTTTGAGAAGGTCTCCCTTCTATTGGCTAGACCTATTTATTATTAGCTATTTAGATTTAAGAGTATTCAGAAATCACCAAAGCATGTTGCATTTCAAGTATTTCCAAACTTGAATTTCATAGGGACAGTGGGAGAAGGAAGCTGAGTGTCCTGACTGGCATTGCTATAGTTCTGCCAAGGGAAAGCAGATTGGAGCAAGAACAGAGCCTGCAAATGATGTCTATTTATGTTCATAGAATCCTAAAAAAACGCCAGAAAGCACTTTCACTTTGCTCCGTTCCAACTGATGGGCAGGCATAGCTGCTTTATAATCCACCTGCTGTTGATAAATCCTCCTTGCGTCTCAGTCCTCCCACTGGGGACAGTTGCCCACAATTCCACCACTCGCCACCCTCTATTTCAGTTTGTTTGCCAATGCTGCCCAGGATATATCAAGATATAGACATTGGAGAAGGACTATAGGGTTGAAAAAAGCTTTTAAAAGATTGACTTCACTTGTTTTTAGTGGGAAACAAGTGGGCAATCTGTGAAGACTTGTGGGGGGATTTCATTTTCCCTTTCCCTTTCCACCCTATTGATTCCCCCCTCCTCTTGTATCTCCCTGGTAGTGCCTGCAGCCCCTCCCCTTTCCTTCTCTCCCACTCACCTCCCACCTTTTTTTTCTTTTTCTTCAGGCAGATTCTGCCCCTCCTTCCCCATTTTCAGCTTTTCTTTCTGAACTGGTTTTGCTACTCCCCTGCAGTTTAACTTCATTTCCTTCTGCCTTTTTAAGTCTCTCTCCTGCCCATGCCCCATGCTGACACTAACTGAGACTTGGAATCCTCAGCAATAAGGGTCATGGATTGTTTAGCAACCAACTCAATGACCATGAAGATCTTACAGGCTCACCATGAGAGCTCAGTGACACCGTTTCCTTTAAAAAGTAGGCATTGCTTCTGAAAAGTACTGAGACTTACTAGTGATTTCAGCTCTCATACTTTATTTCAGGAAAGAACAAGACAACTTTTCCCGGCTCGCAGGCCGGCTTATATGTGCAACAATCCCACACCCAAAACACCCCCACACACACCAGTGATAGGCTATTTACAGTGGCTGAGAGTTCCATGGGCTCTTGGCCGGGAGCCTAGCTCTCTGATTGGTGCGGGCTAGGATCCGCTTGGGCCATTGTCTCTGGGAGCGAAGCTGGGAATCTTTGCATGACCGCATTGAGACTTAGCCTCACACACAGTTGGAGATTAATACATTACACCCCTCTCCCATTGGTTCGAAAGACACCCACATACAAAGTCCTGGAGATAGGTGGCCACTTTCTGTACTCTAGTGGACAGCTGCTCTTGAAGATTAGTCATCTGCTCCAGCAGGGGGCGCAGGGATTCTGCCATCGTTTTAGCTAACTCAGTGGTTCCTTCCCGTCTTGGACTCTCAGCTCCTTTCATTTTTAAAAGCTTCTCCTTCTCCGTCCTCTTCCCTGCCATCTTTTTCTATTGTTTACTTTCGCCCAACTTTTAAAAGTCTCTGAATTTGCCCTCCACCACTCATGCGTGCCTTGGTAAGTCTTTCCAGCAGTTTTTTAACCGCTTTGCTTCTGCTCCCCCCCCCGATCTCGCTTAGAGTTTGTGCTCCTGGGAGGGGCCCCTCCCCCACTCACTTTGCCCTCTAGTCTGTGGGGTTTCGGGGGAGCTTTCTTTTTAGTTTATCAAATCGCCTCCATCTGACTCACGTTCATTATCGGCCATCCGACCTCTTTTACTTTCGTTTTCCACTGCTTGATCTCCTGCGCTTGTCCCGGCCAGCTTCACTAATTCCAAACGGACACAGACGGAGGGACCATGGGGACGGAGAAGTGCCTCGATTCCCCAGCATCGTGCTGGGGAAGAGGCAACCTCTCAGAACTCCCTTGGCCAGGAGACTTTCGCCAGTCTCCTAGGGGGAGTGCGATACATCGCCTCCCCTCCTTTCTGCCTGCGCGCAGTTTCACCCATGGGAGGTCCAGGAGGTGCGACGGCTCAATGTGCAGCCATCCACCGGATCATCACATTGGGAACATTGTCACCTACTCCCAGACCACCCCCCAAATTCCCCAGCCAGTGCAACAATTGTGCCTGTCAACCCTACAGAGATATCAGAGGACATTTGTTTCTTAAAGGGACAGGTACTGCTTTTATTATGAGAATGATGAACACGAATCTATCTCCATGCTGCATGGGGGCTCCTCAATCAACACAGTCACATGCATCTTGTGGGGGCTATTGGGGGGTAAGTTACATACCAGGTGCTGCTGGTGGTGGGTCAAGATGGTGTGGAGGTTGGAAGGAAAGTCGGAGGAGTTCTGGTGGGCCTATGGCTTCTGGTGCAGTCCCTTGGAGCAACAGACTCAGGTGAGGTGACCCGGCTTGTTGCAGGCCCGGCAGACAGCAGCCCAGAACTGGCAGGGCTGGTGTTCATGCACCTCTCCGCAGCTGGCGGAAGATGTAGTGGAGGTTGAAGTCTTGACTGCAGCTGGACCTGATGACCAGTGGCAAAGCTGGGATGAGCGGCAATGGACTTGGAGCACCTCCTCATCGTCAGAGACATCAGAAGCAACAGTAGCTTGGGTGCAATGGACTGCCTTGCCGCAGCGATCTTGGTGCAACTTTTCGTAAGCCACCACCTCTATAAGCACCTTGTCCAGGTCAAGATCATCCTGGCTTTTTTCCGAAGTTTGGGCTCCTGTAGGCCCATGAGGAATTGGTTGAGCAGGGTGTCCGCCAGACTGGGAAATAAACACTCCGTGGCTGCTCGCTGGAGTCTGGCCAAGAACTTGAAGGATGTCTCGTCCGGGCCCTGGACATGCGCAAAGAAGTTCATGCACTCAACAAACTTAGTGGGCTTTGGTGAAAGGTGGTCGGAGAGCACCTTCACCAAGGTCTCGCACATTTCATCCTTGGTCTGTTTGGGCCCGATGAAGTCTTTTAACAGCAGGAAGGTGCCCATTCCACAGGACCGGAGGAGGAGGGCCTTCTTCTTACCCATGTCCACAAGCAGGCAAAGTGGTTCTCCAGAATCTCGAGCCACGTGTTCCACTGTGTGGGGCGGGTGATGTCGAAAGCAGCGATGCTCTCCTGAGGAACGGCCATTGTAATGATTCCATGTGGGGGGCAAAGCTCGGGAGCGGTGGTGGCGATAGCTGGAGTGGGGAGCGGCGCGTTGCTGTGTTCAGAGGCAGCAGAGCGGTGCGTGGTGCAAGGAGCCGTGTGGTGTGTGGCAGCCGGAGAAGCGGGGCACGATGCGGAGTGAGGTGCAGTGGTCTCGGTGCCGGTAGCCATGCAATGCTTGTGGTCGTTGTTAATGGGAGGTAGAATCCCACCTTCGTCGCCAGTGAAAAGTACTAAGACTTACTAGTGATTTCAGCTTTCATACTTTATTTCAGGAAAGAACAATACAACTTTTCCTGGCTCGCAGACCGGCTTATATGTGCAACAATCCCACACCTAAAACACACACCCCACACCAGTGATAGGCTATTTACAGTGGCCGAGAGTTCCATGGACCAGGAGCCTAGCCCTCTGATTGGCGCGGGCTAGGATCCACTTGGGCCATTGTCTCTGGGAGCAAAGCTTGGAAGCGTCGCATGACCAAGTGGAGACTTAGCCTCGCATGCGGTCTTAGATGAATACATTACAGCTTCTATGATTTGGGTATTTTTTCTAACTCCAATGTATGTGTATATGTGTGTTTGTGTGTGAGTTTCATTTGATTTCATGTATTTCTGTAAACCCCAGGCATGAAGAACAATAACCCCTTTCTGGCCCTGGATCCAATGTGGGTCACCTCATTTCCCCCTATTTTCCCATCCCCATGCTATTTGTTCCACACCTCCTCCTAGCAGCTCCCATATCCTCACCTTTTCCTACTTCTTTCTCTCCTTCCCTCTCACCAACCGACCTTTTACCTACTTTTACCTGTCCTTCTTTATTTGTCTAAGTTTTATATGTTAATTATTTACTTCACTTATACTCCACCTTTCTCCTCAATGGGGACCCAAAACAGCATACATCATTCTTCTCTCCTCCATTTTATTCTCACAATAATCCTGTGAGGCAAATTATACTGAAAGAAAGAGCGATGGACCAAGGTCACCCAGCAGGCTTCTGCAGCAATGTGGGGATCTGACCCTGGGTAGCTCAAATCTTTGTCTGACACTAACTACTACACCTCACTAGTTCTCAGCTTTCCCTTCTTCCCTTTGCCTGGCAAACTCAACCTGGAAAAAAGTCTGGCCAAGTTGCAAAAGTCATATGGTAGCGAGTTGCCCAGGTGAGTTGTTTGGTGGCTACTGCCAGGCCTACCAAGTCATGCAAGTTGTGTGGTACCATTTTCATCTACCACCACACCTGGATGAATTGCACAAATTGCATGATAACAAGTAGCCCAGTGGTTGCTGCTGGGGTTGGCCCCCAAAGAATCCACCCTCCAGAGTAGTTAGTAGGAGAACAGGGGTTAGAAAGGAAGGCCAAAATAGCCCTGGAAATGGCCTCCTCAACCTTTTTCTAATAGAAATCAATATTGTTCTGGTTGCCTAGCAATCCCCACAATGGCCACTGAGATATAGCCCCACCTCCAAACAGTGACATTGCATGGCAATGTCCCCGACATGATGATGTCACACAGAAGTGACATCATCACGTCAGCCATGTTGCACTGTGATGCTCTGCTTTTGGGGCAAATGCTATGGTTTGAGCCCAATTTTAACCATAGCATTTGCCCCCAAAGCAGAGCATTGCTGCATGACATCACCAACATAATGACATCACTTCCGTGTGATGTCATCACATTGGGAACATTGTCACCTACTCCCAGACCACCCCCCAAATTCCCCAGCTAGTGCAACAATTGTGCCTGTCAACCCTATTGAGATATCAGAGGACATTTGCTTCTTAAAGGGACAGGTACTGCTTTTATATGGGGGGGGGGTTAATTTCCCAATGTATTTGTTTTAAATATCACATATTTTTGCAAACCTGAGGCTTTTCTTAGGTTTGTAGAGAGATGTGTCTTGTCTATTCATGGCTACAGTCTCTGGATTTATGTATTCACAGATGGAACCACACTAAGACCGATTTCTCACTAGAGCTGTGTTGCTGTTGCGCTGCCCTTTACCCCGTTTCTATTGGTCAATTTCACACCTGAAGCCGCGTGGCCACATTTTGACCCGCGGCTTCGCCCGATTTCCCCTGCGGTTTCATGATCGTTTTTTGGGGGGGATCACGAAACCGTGGAGGAAATCAGGTGAAGCCGCGGGTCAAAATGTGGCCGTGTGGCTTCGGGTATGAAATTGACCAATAGAAACGGGGCAAAGGGTGGCACAACAGTGACGCAGCTCTAGTGAGAAATCGGTCTAAGAATTAGATATATGAATGATAACTTTAGTGGAATTCTCAGTATTTGGTAAATTCTATTTTTGCATCCTGAATTTCAAATTCAAAGGGTCAGAATTCTGAATCTTGAATCCAGATTTGGTGCCTTTGTATATCCCTGTTATTTACCCTCAGTATGATGGTGTTGTCATGTACAAGAGCAACAAGGAGGGGCGAGAAAGCTGAAAATCTTGTGAGCTGGAGCAAGAAAAAGAGGAGGAGGAGGAGACTGGATTTATACCATGCCCTTCACTACCTGAAGGATTCTCAGAGCATTTTATAATCCCTTTCCCTTCATCTCCCTACAAAAGACACCCTGTGAGGTAGGTGGGTCTAAGAGGGCTCTCTTGAGAACTGTCCTTGAGAGAACAGCTCTGAAAGAACTTATGACTGACCAAAGGTCACACCAGCAGCTGCATGTAGAGGAGTGGGGAATCAAACCCGGTTCTCCCAGATTAGAGTCCACACTCCTAATCTAGGCCAGTAGTTCCTTTAGTATGGGGATGAGAGTCAGCACATTGAGAGTCTTCTTTCTTACACAGGCCCCGGCCGCACGGAAGGATTTGCCACGCGAGAGGGACGGATCGGGGGTGCATCAAGCGGGCGCGATCATACCACAACATCTGGGAAGCAGAGCGCACCCATCCCCGATCTGTCCCTTCTGGGCGAAACCACACATCAAAAAGGTAGCACCAAAACAGTACTACCTACTGGTTGACGTGCAGCATGAGCAGGCGTCTGATCACCGACGCGCCCATCTCCCTGCAGCATCCAAGGCCCTATCGAACTGTGCATGCAAGCGTATGCGCAAAGGGCTTGCCTCCTCTCCTGTCTGTGCCCCCCCCCCCCCCCCGGCATCTGATCATGCCGGGGAGCAACTGCGTGACAGCTCAGGGGATCTGTCTGATCCCGCAGCTGCGCTTCTCTTTTGTTGCGGCTCTAAAAAGCCGCACTTCAGCTGTGCCTTTTCCCCCCTGTTGTGACTGGGGCCACAGGCTACTTTAGTGTGCATTTGAGCTCAAGTTAGAAAGTGGGCCACATTCACACTAATGTATGTGGAGTCCACATGTCTTCTGACCACACACATTGACAGAAAACTCCGTGGGAATAGTTTATGGCTTGCATATGATCCTGGCTTCTATGAAATAACTTTCAAAATAAAACTTGTGTTTCATAATGTGTTATAAGAGTAACATTTATAAGTATGTAGCCACAGCCAGGGCTTTTTTGTAGAAAAAGCCCAGCAGGAACTCATTAGCATAATAGGCCAACAGCAGAAACTCATTAGTATATTAGGCCATACCCCTGACAGCACAGCTCATTCGCATATTAGGCCACACCCCCATGCCTTCCCTTGGCTTGCTCGGGCAAGCCCCCCCTTGAAGGGAAGGGAAGGCAATTTAAACTGCCCTCCCTTGGCTTGCCTGGGCACCCCATAGCTGCAGGGAGCCCAGGCAAGCCGGCCCTTGGACAGGCCGGGGAAGGCACGGGGAGCCATTTAAATGCCTCCCCAATCCTTCCAGGCCCCCCCTGGCCCACCCGCTTTGGAGTTGCTTGGGGTCACACCCCAGGCCTTCCCTCGGTAACCACGCATGCAAAGGTTTTGGCTGTAGTGGGCGTGGCCAACTCTGAAGCCAGCCAGAACTCAGTTCCTGTGCGTTCCTGCCCAAAAATAGCCCTGGCCACAATTATAGCCACAGACAGAAATATAAGTGTCAAAGAGAAACAAGCATAAGGCTCATTCTGAGTTTTAATATAAGTAATGAAAAATATTCTGGAGATGGCAGAAGGTCAGCTTTATCTTGAATTCTATGTTTATTGTCAGCTGCCTTCTTAGAAAATGGAAAATAATAAGAATTAAATTCATTGAGAGCGAGGTGCTGAAAATGTTTAGATAATTAGTTCCCAGCCCAAAACTAACCTGGACAAAGAGCTGAAAGTGTGAGGGGGCATGCAATCCTGATTTAAAATATAGATGTTACATGAAGAATTAAGTTACCTTTTCGAAGAATTCAAGAACAAAGCAATGGCAATAAGAAGCAACTTAAGTAAAGTCCTAATACATGAAAATCTTTTGTGAGCAGTCTACCTATCAACTGTACAACTAATTCATAAGATAACTTTTGAGAGTATGGTATAACGCTATATTGTTTTTTAAAAGATCCAGTCATGTAGGTAGTTCATGAAAAGCCTTCAAGTTAAATTATGCAAGGCTCTACAGGGGCTTATGTCTCTTGTGTTTTCCATTATATATTCACATTTATGTAGTTATCTAGGAAATTTAAATCCTGCCTCTCCAAGGACCTGCTTGAGGCAGTTCACAAGTAAAAATAATGACATAAAATAACCTTTTAAATACCGTGAAATTATCAATATTAACACAAGTCATAAAAGCTCCTTAAAATGCTGTCCATAAAACAAACCTCAGACTAGAAGGAGACCATAAAAACACTATAAAAGTTGGGCCCTTCAATTAAAAACATGGGTAAAGCAAAATATCTGATATCTAAAAGACAATAAAATAGGAATGAGGCCCACTTCAAGGGAGAAGACATTCCCAAGGCAAGAGCTTTGAAATAGCTCCAACTCCAACTTCTTCATATGGGGCCACTGAGAGGAAAGTTTGAGGAGAGATCTTAACTGGATGGTATAGAAGGCAGCAATCATTTCAGTACCCCATTCTCAAGCCACTTAGGACCTCAAAACCAGCACTTTGAATTCTGCCTAGAAACAAACAGGCACCCAGAGCAGATCTTTCAGCACATGAGTGATAAATCCCTGCATTCACCCTCAACAATAGCTTAGCCACCACCTTTTAATCAGTTGAAGTTCTTAGGGTTGCCAGGTCCTCTTGGTCACCGGTGGGGGATGGGGGGTTAGGGAACTCCTGGAGATTTGGGCATTGAGTTTGGGGAGGACAGAGACCTCAGTGGGGTACAGTGCCATGGAGTCCATCCTCCAAAGCATCTGTTTTCTCCAGGGGAACTGATCTTTGTAGTCTGGAGATGAGCTGTAGTTCCAGGGGATCTCCAAGTCACCTGGAAACTGGCATCCCTATTCAGGACAGTTTTCAAAGGCAGTCCGACATAAAGTGCATTACAATAAGCATTGATCATTATGGCTAGATCATGCTTTTTGAGGTACATCCATAGGTGGAGTATCAGATGAAGTTCATAAAAGGTGTGATGTGCCATGGATGAGGCATGAGCCTCTACCAATGGGCTGGTGTCCAGCAGCATCCCAAGCTATGAACCTGTGCCTTCAGATGAGTCGATTCTTCAGTCCTCAAACACTTACTGACCAACAGCATCTTATTCCAACAGCACCTTGTTCCAACTTTATTTATTCACAATGGACACCATCCAGTAACTAAGGGAATATCTAGCTCCACATAGATCATCAGGGGACCCCAGCAGATTAATGTTGCACTAGCATTCACCTGGGCAGGGCCTTTTTTAACATTATGGAACTCTCACTCAGAGGCTTATATAGATCATTTTTATCACATGAAATTTAAGCCATTTTGTTACTGAGCTGGCTAGATGAAATTTGCTTTGCCTGTTCATGGATTGTTTTAATGTGAATTGTACTGCTGATTGCAATTGTTCTGTAAAATGGTTTGGATATTTAATAGAAAACGGGTATAGAAAACACATAAATACTAGTTCAACAATTGTCCCATTATTTCACTGCGCTAAACCACCATCAACTCCCACACCCGGTTAAAATCAGTGAATTCCAGTTGATTGCAGTTTTCTTTTGGCTTTTACTATTTCCATTGTTTGCACTTTTCCTTCTATTTCATACAGCTACCACATTAGTTACTGGTGAAGTGTGCTGTTATAGTCCAAGTGGAAAAAAAAGAGAAAATAGAAAGACCTTATCTATAAAGGGTCAGTGGGTTAATACAGTCTGTTATATTTGGGTGATGTGAAACCAAGCCAGTCTATTGGCTTGGTTGCTTTTTCTGAAATATACAAAGGTACCTAACATGGCACAGTAAAAAGAAGTTTTAGGTAGCTGTACTAGTCCAAACCAAAATTCGAAAAATAAAAGCAATGTAATACCTTTTATTAGGACCAACCAAAGTAACTCAAAATCTTCATCAGTTTATCCCTCATACCTTTCCTTTTCCTGCTTCCTTGCTTCCTTCCAGTCCTCATTTTGCTCTATTTTCCTTTCCTTTCTCCCTCCACTATGAAAGCAAGAAATTGCAAGTAGATAAATAGGTACCACTTCGGTGGGAAGGTAACAGTGTTCCGTGCGCCTTGGTGTTTAGTCATGCCGGCCACATGACAACGGAAACGTCTTCGGACAGCGCTGGCTCTTCGGCTTTGAAACGGAGATGAGCACCACAACCCTAGAGTCGAATTCGACTGGCTTTCGAGCAAGGGAACCTTTACCTTTACCTAAAGTAACTCAAAATCTTCATCAGTTTATCGCTCATACCTTTCCTTTTCTCCTGCTTCCTTCCAGTCCTCATTTCCCCTTTGCTCTATTTTTCCTTTCCTTTCTCCCTCCACTATTGCTTTGCTTTCTCCTTCCTGCTG
>NW_015169972.1:0-2745 GCF_001447785.1 Gekko japonicus | reverse complement strand
GCAAACGAAAGCTCATACCTTGAATAAACCTTTGTTGGTCTTAAAGGTGCCACTGGGATCTAAATTTGTTTTGAGGACAGGTTAGCAATTAGATATATACAGTATTTGCTCCAATGCAAAAATAGGTATTTTTCTACATATGCTGTCAAAAATGAAAGAAGAGGTAGTCATCTTACATTCACATGCAAGTTACACTTACGTCCAGTAAAACAAATTTCTTGATGTATAACTTTTTTTAGAGGAATCATCTTATATTCAGGATCACCTTCCTTTCAAGGAAATACAGTAGATATAGAAGTAACTTCTTTGGCTTTGTTAATTTCCCTTTAAACACACCCAAGCAAATAACAATTATGCATCTTCTGGCAGCAAATCCCACAAATTAATTTTATGAACAAGTTCTTTCTTTTCTCAGTTCTAATGAATATGAAGCTGCCTTATACTGAATCAGACTATTGGTCCATCAAAGTCAGTATTGCCTACTCAGGCTGGCAGCGGCTCTCCAGTGTCTTAGGCACTATTACTGCCCATCAATGTCATTTATCTCTATTCACTTTATTCCTCTTTCACTTTTCCCAACCTCCAGCATGCTTTAATTTGTCTTTTTTTCCCCTAAATAAAAAGTCCCACACACTTTAATCTTAATGTGAAAGGTGTGTGGAATATACTGTTATGATAAAAGTGTACTGTGACAGCATGCAGTGAGAAGGGCCTCCATCCCTGCTGTTTTGGGCACCGTCATGTATGAGGTGTCCACAGAGTGCGGCCAGATCCTCCGGCAGCACATCGACCAGCTCAGGCGGCGATTGCTCCCCGATCACGAGACGACGGAAGTACTGAGGCAGCGGGCAGAGTTAGAAGAGGACCCCAGCGAGGCCCCAGACATAACCACGCCCGCGCCAGAGGACCCACCACGGGGCAGCCTGACCCCGACAGCAGAGGTGGGGTACCCAGAGCCCGAACAGGAGATGGTTGAAGCCCCATTTCTGATATTAATTTTAATGTTAAGGTTAAATATTCCCTTTTGGTGCCAAGCATGAGTCTATGTTCCCTGTTTCGTTTCATTTCCTCTTGTATTCATTTACATTTTCTTAATGGCTTTAGTTTTGTATTTTGTTGTTGGTTTATGTGTGTGTGTGTACGTATTGTACAAACACGATGTACAGCTCTTATATACAACTTTTATGACATTGGTATGCATATATATGCTGATTTATTGACACACACCTCACTTTGAAAATGTACCATTTTATAGCAAAAATTCAGGTCCAGGAAATGCAAAATGGCACAAAAACAAAGCATTGTGGGGCCACTTAACATAAAGGAGAGGGGGGAATATTAAAATGGGGATTTTCTTTTTAAAACAGCAAGATTTAAGAAATGCAAAATGACCCTCATGCCAGTTAAGAATCAGCATGCTAGATGCAGAAAATTTACTCTGATGGTAGGCACTTTTCCCAGTTTCCTGCTTCTGCAACAGGATGATGTTCCTAAGGGTAGGTTGACAGGCTGAGTCTGGTAATCAGAAGAAGGGTTGGGGCAGGGACATTGGGGGTAACTGTGATATCAGGAACATGACTACATTTATGGTAGAACCACAGAGATTTCAGTGATTCATCATTGCCCTACATCACTTCTTGGTTTTCCTTGGCAGTGATATATTGACTTCAGAGACACCATGTTGTTGTTTTTTTAAAAAAAAATATTCTACTGATGCCACTCCGAGCGGCAGGAAAAGAGGACTGCCAGTGGGAGACCTCCTACCATATTAGGAAATAGGCTTGCCAAGCCAACGCTGGGGGCAGGAGAACCCCCGATTTTCAACCCCCTTACCCGCTTTTTTGAAATCCGGCACCAGGGGACAAAATGGTGGTCGGAAGTGTGACACTCTGATATTTTAGGCCTCCAAGTCTCTATAGCTATGAAAGCCATAGAGACAGGAACTAGAGTGTCAGTTCCCTCTAATGTGTGCTGGTGAGTGATGATTTTTGTTAGATCACGCTAACAAACGACTCGTAGAGTGATTTCAGCAAGTGATTCAGCTTTAATGGAAATACGAACAAGCACTCAAACGCATTCAGAAACCAGAACAGTAAAACATTGGAGCCGGGCTCCTTTTAAACATGCCGGGCTAATATAGCCACGCCTATTACATCACTTCTTGGTTTTCCTTGGCAGTGATATATTGACTTCAGAGACACCATGTTGTTTTTTTTAAAAAAATATTCTACTGATGCCACTCCGAGCGGCAGGAAAAGAGGACTGCCAGTGGGAGACCTCCTGCCATATTAGGAAGTAGGCTTGCCAAGCCAACGCTGGGGGCAGGAGAACCCCCGATTTTCAACCCCCTTACCCGCTTTTTTGAAATCCGGCACCAGGGGACATAATGGTGGTCAGAAGTGTGACACTCTGATATTTTAGTCCTCCAAGTCTCTATAGCTATGAAAGCCATAGAGACAGGAGCTAGAGTGTCAGTTCCCTCTAGTGTGTGCTGGTGAGTGATGATTTTCCTCCCTCCAGTCCTGCCCTTGTTGTTTGCAGCAGGAGCAGCCTGAGCAGCTGGCTACTGCCCATTTTAAAAGCACGGGCAGTTATTTCAGAGCTCTGTTTTGCCTCCCCCCTCACCTAAAGCATGAAGGAGAGAAAGGGAGGCTTCTAATGGCTTCTTTCCTATCATTTTTCTGCCTGTCTTTCTATCTTCCTTCTTTTCTTCCTTTTTTTATTTCTGTATTTTACTCCTCTCCC
>NW_015169971.1:31950-32545 GCF_001447785.1 Gekko japonicus | reverse complement strand
TGGGTGGGGAAATTCCTGGAGATTTAGGGACGGAGCCTGAAAAGGGCTCCTAAGGCACCAAAAACAATCGGACCAGCCCTGAGTGGGTCACCATACCAGGTAAACTTGGACTTGCAGGTCACTGTACCGAAAAGCTTGGGAACGGCTGCTTAGACATCATGGCCAGTAGCCATCGATAGGCTTCTTCTCCCTGCATCTGTCCAAATCCATGTGCTCGGGCATCGCAACCTCCACCAGCAGTGACTTCCACAATGTAACTATATCGGAACAGGCTCAGAAGCAATTGCACACGGGACTATATGCTCACAGGGTGTCTCATGCCAGCTGGGTTGGTACCTGTGCGGCACAGCTGGGTGGCATTCATGCCTGCTCTGCGTGGGCTAGTAGCCTATTCAAACCCATAGGGAAATGCCTTTTCCTTGGCCAAGATTGCATTTTATTCATCAAACTAGCAGAACGGTATTTAGTTGCAATTCACTTAAATCACCTTGGTTTCAGTGGAACTTCATCGTGACTACCTTTGTGCTGGAGCTTGGCTGTGAAGTTGGAGTAAACCTTCCCGTTCCTGCACCTATTCTTTTTATATATATATAAA
>NW_015169971.1:23168-29366 GCF_001447785.1 Gekko japonicus | reverse complement strand
ACTGCAAAGGTGTTTGGGAAGAGTGTTATGGCGGGTAGTAAACTGTCAGTTAGACGGTGTTCTTGATCTCTCTATGGCAGTCTAATTTTTGTCTGATTCTTCCAGTTTGGTGTAGTGGTTAAGTGTGCAGACTCTAATCTCGGAGAACCGGGTTTGATTCCCCACTCCTCCACTTGCACCTGCTGATGTGACCTTGGGTCAGTCACAAGCTCTGGCACAGCTGTACCTGAAAGAGCAATTTCTGTCAGAGCTCTCTCAGTCCCACCTACCTCACAGGGTGTCTGTTGTGGGGAGGGGAAGGGAAAGGAGTTTGTGAGCCGCTTCTTCTTCTTCTTCTTCTTCTTCTTCTTCTTCTTCTTCTTCTTCTTCTTCTTCTTCTTCTTCTTCTTCTTCTTCTTCTTCTTCTTCTTCTGAGTTTGGGTTAAACTATGCAGTCCTATGTAGCGTAGTGTTGCTTGGGGGGGCAATAGTGGGAGGGCTTCTAGTGTCCTGGCCTCACTGCTGGACCTCCTGGTGGCACCTGGTATTTTTGGTCACTGTTTGACAGAGTGTTGGACTGGATGGGCCATTGGCCTGATCCAACATTGGCTTCTCTGATGTTCTTATATGGAGCAGAGGTCTATCAGTGGCTATTAGCCACAAGGTATAGATGGAAACTCTCGGTCTGGGGTGAGTGATGCTCTGTATTCTTGGTGCTTGGGTCAACAGTGGGAGGGCTTCTGGTGTCCTGGCCCCACTGCTGGATCTCCTGATGGCACCTGGTGTTTTTGGCCACTGTGTGACACAGAATGTTGGACTGGATGGGCCATTGGGCTGATCCCATGTTGACTTCTCTTATGTTCTTATGAGAGCGGAAGAAATATGGGCTCTGTCCAAGTTAAAAAAAATAGTGCTGAATTAACTGCAAATTGGGAAGGGTTGGGGCTGTGAACTGGCGTGCAAACATCTGGGGGGAACAGTGGAAGGTGGCCATGGTTTTTGGAAATGTTTCATCTTTCCTGAAAATGGCCCTGTCCATATTAAAAAAATACCCAACCCAGAGCATCCTGGAGATTTGGTCTGGCACTGGTTTTATGGTCATACAGTATACTTAATCTAATTCAGGCTTATACCCAGAATTGAACTTTGTTGGTCTTAAAGGTGCTACTGGACTCAAACTTTGTTGTATTACATCAGGCAGTTTTGCCAAAAATAAATAAATAACAACCCTGCCTCACATACATACATGGAAAGGGGAAAAGACAGGCAAATACAGAAGGAAAAAAGACATGCTGTTTCCTCTCCTTTGGGGGCTAGCAATAGCCAATAGGATTGGTTTTTGGTCAGTGATGATGCTCTAGAAAGGTGATGATGCTCAGCAGGGGTCATTTCGTAGAAAAAGAGGTGCAGGAGCTCATTAGCATAACTTATTTGCATATGCCACACCCCCTGACATCACCGGAAGCGTGTCAGAAGGCAGCACCCACCACTCCGGCTCCACTGGACTCTTTTGGATTGCTAGCTATTGGGGGACAGAACGTGCAGATCTGTCCTCGCAGAGGAGGGAGAGCTTGTACCTGAATAAAACTTGGTCTTAAAGGTGCCACTGGACTATTTTGGACTGAGGGGCCGGGGGGAGCTCTGCAACTTACCTGGCTGCTTCTTGCTCTGACTGTGGGCTGCTGGGAGCAGGGGGTGGGGCTTGTTGCATGTGCCCGCCCCCTGGGCTCTTTACTGCCGGAGCTCCGCTCCTGTGTGCTCCTGCAGGAAATGACCCCTGATGCTCAGGAACCTTCCCTTGTTCCAACTTTGGGTGGTGATGGCCTATTAAAAATTATGGTGGGAGAAGGGAAATCATGCCAGGATCTTCCAACATTTTGTGTCTCACATTCTTGAGAAATGGTCAGTGTATAATTTTTTCCTGGCTTCATGCACCTCTTCAGGAGGCATTGTCACTACTCACATGAACACGTGAAGCTGCCTTATACTGAATCAGACCTTCGGTCCATCAAGATGAGTCTTGTCTACCCTGTGTGGCAGCAGCTCTCCAGGGTCTCAGGCGGAGGGTCTTTCACATCACCTGCTGCCAGATCTTTTAACTGGAGATGCTGGGGATTGAACCAGGGACCTTCTGCATACCAAGCAGATGCTCTACCACCGAGCCAGGGTCACAGATCAAGGTCATATGAGCCAGGGTCACAGATCAAGGTCTTTCTCACCACCTACTGCCTGGTTCTTTTAACACGAGATGCCGGGGATTGAACCTGGGACCTTCTGCATGCCAAGCAGAGGCTCTACCACTGAGCTAGGGTCTCAGGTCGAAGTCCTTCCCATCACCTACCACCTGGTGCTTTTAACTGGAGATGCCAAGGATTGAACCTGGGTCCCTCTGCATGCCAAGCAGATGCTCTACCACTGAGCCAGGGTCTCATTTCAAGGTCCTTCCCATCACCTACCACCTGGTCCTTTTAAACTGGAAATGCTGGGGATTGAACCTGGGACCTTCTGCATGCCAAGCAGAGGCTCTTTCACTGAGCCTGGGTCTCAGGTCAAAATCCTTCCCATCAGCTACCAACTGCTCCTTTTAACCGGAGATGCCGGGGATTGAACCTGTGACCTTCTGCATGCCAAACAAAGGCTCTGCCCCTGAGCCCCAGCTCTGGCATAATGTAAGCTTCAGTTGCCTTCCCATTACCTGCTTTTGTTTGCCAGAAGCTCTTAGCCCCTTAAAAAGCAACAGCAACAAAAACACACACGCCAAGAAAACTCACACATCTTTTCTTTCTTTCAATATTATTGTAGTCTATACTCTCTGAGACCTCTAAGGTCATCCAAGGTGAGGAGACCGATTAATGGGGTTCTTGTATGCTGCCAGGATGCTTTCTGAGTCTTTTTCATTGCAACTCCTCCTCAGCGGAGAGAGGGTCTCTCCCCCTCCCCCTTCATTCGCAGCATGTCTCTTCTTGTCCTATATTTTAAATCAGGCTGCCTTTGTGGCTGCGATAAATAAGTTAAATTGAATTCAGAGACACCGGGCCTTCTTCTCCCATGGCACCTCCAACCAGGGCAAAATAGCTTTCAGATTGGAGCTCTGGAACTGTACCGCTCTGCCCTCTTTGTTCATTCAGTTGGCTTCCGGAAGGAGGAGGGAGAGAGCGTCTCCGAAATGCAGCACGCCAGAGACCCCTTTTCTGCCCTCTGTGCCAATTCTCCTGCCCTCTTCTCATTTTTTCTAACAGAAGGTGAACCTAAGACAACTGTTAAACACCCTAGTCCTGTAACTGGACAGACTAGATCTTGTAATAGATTCGGGTGGGTAGCTGTGTTGGTCTGAAGCAGGCCCGTAGCCAGGATTTTGTGGCTTGTGGGGCAATTCCCCCCCCCCCCACGGTGAGGCGGAAGTTCTCAGTGCAGAAAGAAAAACCATTGAGCCAATTGAAAGCTGTGACCAGGAGAGATCTCTAGATTGCAAGCTGTCAACCACTTTAGATGACAGTTCTCAGCTGCCACAAGTTACCGTAATCACTTCGGACAACCTAAGCAACAATTCTGAGAACAAGCCAGCAGGTGGGGGTGAAGAAAGGTCCCTGCCACACGGGGGGGGGGGGAGAAGCTATGCCGGGGAGACTGGGTAAACAGCGACGGGAGGCTGCCGAACTGCGCGTGTCTGAGCATGTGCAGTTCAGCCAGGAGCCGGGGATGCGCCGGTAGAAGGATGCGCCGGCGATCCAACGTCCGTGCTTGCTGCGGCCGTTCCGGTAAGACCACCTCCGGAGGTGGTTTTTTGTTGATGCGGTTTTTTGGCCGGAAGGGCCGGATCGGGGATGGGCGCGCAACGTTTCCCAGATGTTGCGGTGGGATCGCGCCCGTTTGCTGCACCCCCGATCCGTCCCTCTCCCGGCCCAAAATCTTTTGTGTGACCGAGGCCAAAGCTAACCTTTAGGCAGTTTCTCCCAGATTAGAGTCTGCACTCTTAACCACTACACCAAACTGGCTCTCACTGTTGACCTGCTTTGATACAATATCAATATGAGATAGAGACATAAAATATCCACCTTCTGGATCAAACAGCCACAGTCATTTCAGCCATCTAACTCGCCTTTCTGGTTTGCAGCTTTGGACGGGCTACGCGAAGGCCTTCTCTGTGTGGGCCGTGGACAAGGAATAGTCCAAAAGCAACATTCCAACATTTGTCACTTTTTCCAACAGCCTGGACATTGGAAGAATGAGTGTCCTGTTGGTCAACAAACTTGGCTTCCTTTTCTTATAATACCCTTTCTTGCCATATTGAAAGGGTGTCTATGAATAGCATTCCTTTGTGGTCTTTTGTCGAAGTGGCTGAGAATGAGGATAGGTGGCCATCAGGATTTTAGAGCAGCTGGGGTTTGGGTACTAGGAAATGAGAAATTCAGCCTCCTCGAAGGTTTGAGAGCTGGTACAACCGAGAGCGCATGGTGCCTCTGTTCTATTATGCGAGCAGCTCTCACACTGGGGGCTCCCAGGTAGTTAAATCTGTAACTAAGCACATTCTCTTTTTTTAACATATAATAAGTTATAATTTAAGACTTTTTCCGCTGGGGACTTTGCTCTCTCTCTTTCTCTGCTCTCTTGCAGGCTCCCTCATTATCGGGTTTTTCTGCTCAGTTACCTCGGGAGAATCGGGGATCTTGTTAAAGCAGGTGGTTTTTGTCATATTCTCGGCACCGTAGCCTGTCTCACCTCCACCCGGAGGAAGAATACATTCTTGTTTCTTTGCAGCGGTGTCCAATTTGGATCGGCGGCTTGTTTGTGCGGGGCTCTGCTTTAAAGGGACGGTTACCTTTCTGAGAATCCAAAGATTTGGTTTGGGTTGTGGAGTTTGTATGGGGTGGGTAGGAGAGCGAGAATGGTGCAGTGGATAGAGTGACAGACTGGGATACTGGGCGACTGGGGTTCGAATCCCTGCTTCTCCTGTGCAAACTCACTTAGTAACCCTGGGCCTTTCTCAGACTCTCACATGGCCTACCTCACAGGGGTATTGTTGTGATAGGGTTGCCAGCTCCAGTTCCCAGCAGGCTTTTGGGGGCTTTGATCCGCCACCAGCCAGCTGGCCGAGAGGGGAAACCCCTCCCCCAAACAGGGATGTTGTTGTGACCAGGAAGTGACATCATCACGGCTCTGACACTCTGGTTTGGGGGCAAACTCTATGGTTTTGAAGCCAAAAAGCCCATTGTGTTTCTGCCCCAAATCCAGAGTGTCATGTGTGACATGGCCAATGTGATGACCACTGTTCCCTCTAAGCGGTGTGAGCTAGCTCACAGTTTTTTAGACTCCGGCTCACACCTTTTTGTCTCAGCTAAGGAAGGAGGGGCTCCAGAGCAGACTAATTTATGCAGCAGCCAAATCGCTTGCTCGCAAATTTGATGTCGGTAGCTCACAAAGTAGAATTTTTGCTCACAAGACTCCATGGCTTAGAGGGAACATTGGTGATGACATCCCTTCCGGATGATGTCATTGTACCAGGGTCACCTCACCTGCCCCCAGAACTCCCCACAAGTCCCCCTGCCACAACAGGGAGGGGACCTGGGAAGAAGAAGAAGAAGATAAGAAGAGATTGGATTTATACCCCGCCCTTCACATGGAGTCTCAGAGCGGCTTACAAACTCCTTTCCCTCCCCCTCCCCACAACAGACACCCTGTGAGGTGGGTGGGGCTGAGAGAACTCTGACACAAACTGCTCTTTTTCAAGGACAGCTGTGCCAGAGCTTGTGACTGACCCAAGGTCACACCAGCAGGTGCAAGTGGAGGAGTGGGGAATCAAACTCGGTTCTCCCAGATTAGAGTCTGCGCACTTAACCACTACACCAAAATGGAGGAATAATGTTCTAAGCCACTTTGAGTGCCAACCAGAGAGAAAAGCAGGGTATAAGTAAATAAGTGCTACTGGAAGAAGTGCACGCATGCCAATAGTAGTGCACTTAGCCCGGGGAGATCTGGTTTCTAATCTTCCCTGGAGCTTATTAGATGACCTTGGGCATCCCATTCTTTCTCAGCCTGTATCTGTGCGTCAAGTGCCATCAGGTCCTCCAAAACGTCCCCTCGTTAGCAGCCATTCTTGGGTCTCACAAACCAAGAGCTGTGGCTTCCTTGGTGGAGTCCGTCCACCTCCCATTGGTCTTCCTCTTTTCCTGCTGCCCTCCACTTCTCCAAGCATTTTGATTGATCGATTGATCATTGGAC
>NW_015169971.1:15816-22985 GCF_001447785.1 Gekko japonicus | reverse complement strand
GACATGATGGAATAAAGCAGAATAAAGCAGGGCTTTGCTGTTGTTGTTCAGTCGCGCAGTCGAGTCCGACTCTTTGCGACCCCATGGCCCACACCATGCCAGGCCCTCCTGTCTTCTGTCGTGCTCCGGAGTTTGCTTAATTTCATGTTTGTTACATTGTTAACACTGTCTAACCATCTCATCCTTTGCCGTCCCCGTCTTCTTTGACCTTCAGTCTTTCCCAGCATCAGGGTCTTCTCCAGCGAGTGCTCCCTTCTCATTGGGTGGCCAAAGTATTTGAGCTTCAGCTTCAGGATCTGGCCTTCCCGGGTAGGCTTGCCAAGTCCCCCCGGGGGGCGGGTAAACCCCCGCCTGAGAGGCCAGCAAATCGGGCCCCGAGGGGAACTCCACCCCCTTCGAGCACACGTCCCCAGCATGATGATGTCACCCAGAGATGACATAATTTTTTAAATATATTTTTATTCATTTTTAAACAATCATTTACGACAATAAACATCACAAGCATTGACCAAGCAGCAACAAGCAACTACAAGAGGACCAAGTTGAGTTACAAGCTAATCATTCAACAGCAGAAACCATTCTGACACTCTCGAACCTTCATCAGCCAATAAATAAGGGTAAGGAGTGCCGGTAACTGCACTGCCTTTCTCAATTAGGAGAACATGAGGACTAGATTAGAGCTAGATGTGTGTTTCATTGTACGTAAAAAAGAGAGCTAGAGTAGCTAGAAGAAAAGCCAAGAAGAGTAAGCTATATTAGTAGGAAGAAGTTCTGCCTCTGTCATATACTGCAGCCACGTTGGGGGCGGGACGCTCTATGATTTGAGGGGAAACTTCCGGGTGGTGTCATTGCGGCGGTGCGTGCACACACAGACTCCCAGGACAGTGCGGGACTCCCCCGGCGGCAAGTAATTTTGGACTTGGCAATCCTATTCCAGGGAACAGTCAGGGTTTATTTCTTTTAGGACTGATTCGATCCCCTTGCAGTCGAAGGGACTCTCAAGAGTCTTCCCCAGCACCAAAATCGTCCATTCTTCAGCGCTTGGCCTTCCTTATGGTCCAACTCTCACAGCTATATATAAGTGGATCGCCGTCACCTCAACCATAGGCCTGGCAGAACATCTCCGTTTTACAGGGCCTGCGGAACTGTATTAAATCCCCCGGGGCTCAGATCTCACCTGCGAGAGTGTTCCACCAGGCTGAGGCCAAAACCAAAAAGGCTCTGGCTCTGGTTGAGGCGAACCTGACATCTTGTAGGCTGGGGAATCACCAGCAGATGTTGATCAGAGGAGCGCAAGGCGGGTTGAGGGACATATTGAGAGAGATGGTCCTGTAGATATGTAGGCAGCATGGTTATCTTTCCCAGTGACTCTTTGTCTTCTCGTATCTCCCAGTGACTCTTTGTCTTCTCGTATCTCTCTGCCTACCTCACAGGATATATTTGTTAGGACAGAGGGTGTATATATCCTGATCTCTCTGGAGCGATAGCGGGAGAACAACATAACCAGGGGTCATTTCCTACGGGAGCACACAGGAGCGGAGCTCCGGCAGTAAGGAGCCCGGGGGCGGGCACATACAACAAGCCCCGCCCCCTGCTCCCAGCAGCCCTGAGTCGGGCCACGAGGAGCAAGAAGCAGCCAAGTAAGTTGCAGAGCCCCCCCCCAACCAGCCTTCAGGTACAAGCTCTCCCTCCTCTGCGAGGGCAGATCTGCACGTGTCCCCCCACCCCAATAGCTAACAATCCAAAACAGTCCAGTGGAGCCTGAGCGGTGGGTGTTGTCTTCTGACACACTTCTGGTGATATCAGGGGATGTGGCATATGCAAATAAGTTATGCTAATTATTTATGCTAATGAGCTCCTGCACCTCTTTTTCTATGAAATGACCCCCGAACGTGACGATCTTTTTGGTGATGGTGGAGTTCGCTATCAAAGCATTGTGGTAATCGGGGTTTCCACCTCTCGGTAGGGAAATTCCTGGGGATCGGTGAGTGGAACCCCAGAGATCAGTTCCTCTGGAGTAAATGTCAGCTTCAGAGGGCAGACTCTGTGACATCACACCCCTTGTGAGCCGCGCCCCCAAACTCTCCCCTCCCCAGACTTCACCCCCAGATCTTCAGGAATTTCCTTGCTCAGAGCTGGCAGCCTTAGTACGTGTTTCTGACTCCTTAAGAGCCAGTTTGGTGTAGTGGTTAGCAGGGGTCATTTTGTAGAAAAAGAGGTGCAGGAGCTCATTAGCATAACTCATTTGCATGTGCCACACCCCCTGACATCTCCGGAAGTGTGTCAGAAGGCAACACCCACTGCTCAGGCTCCACTGGACTGTTTTGGATTGCTAGCTATTAGCTATTGGGGGGGGGAACATGCAGATCTGTCCTCACAGAAGAGGGAGAGCTTGTACCTGAATAAAACTTGGTCTTAACGGTGCCACTGGACTGTTTTGGGCCGGAGGGAGCTCTGCAAACTACCTGGCAGCTTCTTGCTCTGACTGAGGGCTGCTGGGAGCAGGGGGTGGGGCTTGTTGCATGTGCCCGCCCCCTGGGCTCTTTACTGCCGGAGCGCCGCTCCTGTGCACTCCTGCAGGAAATGACCCCTGGTGGTTAGGAGCGCGGACTCTAATCTGGGAGAACCGGGTTTGATCCCCCACTCCTCCTCCACATGCAGCTGCTAGTGTGACCTTGGGTCAATACAAACACAGTATATACCATGAGATGGCAAGCAATATAAACAGACTCTTCTTTAAAGTTACTAATAAATAATACACTGGTGCTCAATGTAACTTATACGATCCTTGCTGTTGGTATCAATACAATACAACAAATCACAACATACAACAACCAATAATACAGACGACGGATTCGAAACAGGAGCCGTATGCCATAAACGTATTGCAGAAGTCTCCCATTTATGTAGTCTTTAAGTGTGAGGATTCTTTGATACAGATAAAGTGACAGGCTGAAAGTAAACCAGGTCCCCGTCCAAATCTTTCACAAGTTGTACTAAGCAAAAAGTCTGTGCTGTAGAATCTTTCACAAAGTTGTACGGAACAAAACTACATGCGGTTGTTTGTTATCATTGGTTATTATTGTAAGACACAGATTACGTTGTAATTTGTTGTATTGATGCAAACAACAAGGATCGTATAAGTTACACTGAGCACCAGTGTATTATTTATCAGTAACTTTAAAGAAGAGTCTATTTATATTGGTTGCCATCTCCTGGTATATTAGGGCTGCCAAGTCCCCCCGGGGGGCGGAAACCCCCCCACCCCAGAGGCCCGTTCCTCGACGCCGGGGAATCGGGCCCCGGGGGGAACCTCACCCCAGCGTGCATGTCACAGGGAGGTGACGTCATGACACCGGGCACGCTGGGGGCGGGGCCACGGCCATACAAGGGAAAACTCTATGGCCGGCAAGGTAGGTGCCACTTGGCAACCCTATGGTATATATTGTGTTTGTATTGGGTTAACTGTCCATGAGCCTGTCATTTGAAGTGATCTTGGGTCAGCCACAAGTCCTCTCAGAGCTAGTCTCTCACGGCACTCCTCAAAAGAGCTCTCTCAGCCCCACCTATCTCACAAGGTGTCTGTTGTGGGGAGGGGAAGGGAAAGGAGATTGTAAAATGCTCTGAGACTCCTCCTCCTCCTCCACTGCTGCTGCTGCTGCTGCCTTTTCCGTGCTCTTAAATCCCAAGCACTGACCTACAGTGGGACTGAGTTCGAATCACAGCTGGGCCATTGACTCTGTGGAATGCCCTGCGCAGGTCGCAATCTGCTTGGAAATATTAGCAACGATGGTTGAAGTGGGGTCGCCAACCTCCAGAGCATGGCTGGAGTTCTCCTGGGGTTAATACCGATCTCTAAGCGACAGAGATCAGTTCCCCTGGACAAAATGGATGCTTTGGAAGGTGGCCTCTATGGCCTCATCTCCCACTGAAGTCCCTCCCCTCCCCAAACCCCGCCCTCCTTGGGCTCCGCCCCCCAAATCTCCAGGTATTTCCCAACCCTAATTTGAAGGCACATTCTCCATCCAATGGAACATGCAGCTCTTGGCCTAAACAGACATCCCCAGGGAAGACGAGCGAGCGACTGGGCAGGTAGACTCTTTAATATACCAGGATCTGACGGGGAACGCAAACCTTAAGGGCCGGCGATTAATTTTATAAGAAAACACTTAACTAATAAACAAGTGCCTGCTAAGCTCTATATTAATTTAAGCTAATGAGGTCCTGTTAGAAAGCCATGATGAATGAGGAAAGCTCACGGAAACATCCACGAGAGGGGGAGGGAAAGCACACACACACAGAACCTCAGGTTGAGTATCGCAATAATTTACTTACAGTGAACGGTAATTCATAAGCCGCGCCGAACGACGAGGGAAAAAAAAGCAGCGCACCCTCCATGCTTAATAATCTGATCGATGGCCGAGGCCCCACGTATCTTAATTCCGCTTGGGTTTCCCTTTGCAACAATAAATGGGGTTTTCTTAGGAATAATGGGCTCCATTAATATGTGTTTCCGTCGGCCTTAATTTCCGCTTCTGTGGTGAGCGGGACTGTGTTCGTGCCAACCGCATGTTGTTGCAGACTCACAGAGTAGGAAACACAGTTCTGGAATATGGAGGGTCCCCCCGCCCCGAAATCAGGGTCTTGGAGTCCAGCATCTCCCTCCCTCAGAGAGAGGCCAGGTGGTGGTGGGAAGTGTTGTCAAGTTGCAGCGGACTTCTGGCGACCCCATAAGGGTTTTCTAGGGAAGAGACATTCAGAGGTGGTTGGCCATTGCCTGCCTCTGCGTAGCAACCCTGGACTTCCTCGGTGGTCTCCCATCCAAGGCCTAACCAGGGCCAAACCTGCTTAGCTTCCAAGGTCTGACGGGATCGGGCTCCCCTGAGCCATCCGGGTCAGGGCAGACAAACAGAGGTGGGTTTGCCATTGCCTGCCTCTGCATAGTAACTCTTGGACTTCCTTGGCGGTCTGCCATCCAAGGACTAACCAGGGCCGACCCTGCTTAGCTTCCAAGGTCTGACGTGATCGAGCTCGCCTGAGCCATCCGGGTCAGGGCAGACAAACAGAGGTGGGTTTGCCATTGCCTGCCTCTGCATAGCAACCCTTGGACTTCCTTGGCGGTCTCCCATCCAAGGACTAACCAGGGCCAACCCTGCTTAGCTTCCAAGGTCTGACGTGATCGAGCTCGCCTGAGCCATCCGGGTCAGGGCAGACAAACAGAGGTGGGTTTGCCATTGCCGGCCTCTGCGTAGCAACCCTTGGACTTCCTTACTGGTCTCCCATCCAATTATTAACCAGGGTTGACCCTGCTTGCTTCTGAGACCTGACGAGATGAGGCTAGCCTGGGCCATCCACATCAGGGCAGACAAATGGGGGTGGTTTTCCCTTGCCTGCCTCTGCAAAGCAACCCTGGCCTTTCTTGTTGGTCCAGGGTTGCTGGACCACCCCTTTCCCACAAGTGTGCCCCTCCCGTTCGTGTCTAAACTGGAGTGGTGTTAGTGGTACGATTGGAGCTGGACTTTGGGGTGAAGGTCTGGGGCGCCGGCCTCCCAGGTTCTCCAAGAGGCTCCTAAATTTGGGCTGTAGCCAGAGGGTGAGGATACAGACATGCAGAACTGTTGTAATATATTCAATAGCTGCCATTGCAATACAAGGGCTGCGGTCACACGGGACAGTAGCCACACAACCTAGGATCCAAATCCATCCAATCGCATTGATAGCCCAGGAAGAACCAACCAATCACTTGTCAGCAAACTCCCTGAGCGGGAACGTCCGTGATTGGTCCTTATGCAGACAACCTTATTGGTTGGTAAATGTACAGTAGGCATGGCGACATTAGCCGGAAGAGTTAAAAAGCAGGACAGCTGCAATGTAAAAGCGGTTCTGGCTATCAGATGTTGATCCGTGTTGGAGTTGTGTTCGAGTTGTTGAATAAAGCTGAATCTTTGCTGAATCACTCTCCGACTACTTTGTTAAGCGAGCGACTTAACACTTGCACTGTGAGCTTTCTGAGCAGACACCATGCGCAGTAATGAGAAATTTCACAGGCCGCTTGCGCGAGATTGACTGAGTGAGGCCAGGCCCCCCCCCACCTTCAGATTTATGCTTCTAACAACACCATTAATTCCCTCCAGTAATAATATTAAATCTTCCTATTTATGGCCAGCATCAATCATAAAGCCCCCGGGCAATTTGCAGGCTTGGTGTACGTCTGTGGGTGTATAAAAAGAACGATGATTTAGAAGCTCGCCGTTTGGCATCCATGCAATTGTTGGGTGCCAACCACACGTGGCCATGACTAACTGGTGTCTAACCAGTTTGGTGTAGTGGTTAGGAGCATGGACTCTCATCTGGGGGAACTGGGTTTGATTCCCCACTCCTCCACATGCAGCTGCTGGTGTGACCTTGGGTCAAGTCACAGATCTCTCAGAGCTGTTCTCTCACGGGCAGTTCTTGAAAGAGCTCTCTCAGCCCCACCTGCCTCACAGAGTTTCTGTTTTGGGGAGAGGAAGGAAAGGACATTGTAAGCAGCTCTGAGACTATGGATGAAGGGCAGGGTATAAATCCAATTTCCTCCTCCTCCTCCACCTTCAGAGGCACTAATCCTCTGAATCCCAGAGCCAGGAGGCAACATCAGAGGAAGGCCTCAACCTCTGCGCACGGTTGTTGGCCCTCCAAAGGAACTGCTTGGCCACTGTGAGAGACAGGATGCTGGACTAGATGAAGCATTGGTCTGATCCAGCAGGGCTTGTCTGATGTTCTTATGAAGGCCTCAGCCTCTATGCCCTGTTGTTGGTCCTCCAGAGGAACTGGTTGGCCACTGTGTGTGGTCTGGATACTGGACTAGATGGTCCATTGGTCTTATCCAGCAGGGCTCTTCAGATGTTCTAATTAAGGCCTCGGCCTCTCTGCCCTGCTGTTGGCCCTCCAGAGGAACTGGTTGGCCCCTGTGTGAGACAGGATGCTGGACTAGATGGACCACTGGTCTGATCCAGCAGGGCTCTTTTTATATTCTTATGAAGGCCTCGGCCTCTCTGCACTGTTGATGGCCCTCCAGAGGAACTGGTTGACCACTGTGTGAGACAGGATGCTGTACAAGACAGACCACTGGCCTGATCCAACAGGGCTCTTCTTACTTTTTTACGATCCTCTTAATTTCTCTGCAACAC
>NW_015169971.1:11615-15658 GCF_001447785.1 Gekko japonicus | reverse complement strand
GCCACACGATTTGAGGGGAAAACTCTTTGTTTTCCCCTCAAATCGCGTGGCCCCGCCCCCAGCGTGCGACGTCACTTCCGAGTGACGTGCACGCTGCGTGTGCGCGCGTGCTACGCGTGCGCGCACACACCCGGGATCGTCCGGGAGCCCCCCGCTCTCGGACGATCCCGATTTGGCAACCCTAGACAGGATGCTGGACTAGATGGACCACTGGTCTGATCCAGCAGGGCTCTTTTTATATTCTTATGAAGGCCTCGGCCTCTCTGCACTGTTGATGGCCCTCCAGAGGAACTGGTTGACCACTGTGTGAGACAGGATGCTGTACAAGACAGACCACTGGCCTGATCCAACAGGGCTCTTCTTACTTTTTTACGATCCTCTTAATTTCTCTGCAACACAATTTTGACCGGAACCTCGGCCGTATCTCTGCTCGCAGCTTCCCCATTTAACCCCCAATCCCCTTTCAGAGGTGAGAGGTTTCTCAGTTCTTCGGCCGTGCATTCTCATAACTTTGAAACACTCTTTTAAAAAATCCCTCTGCTGGGAACAAAGGAATGGGTAAATTAAACCGGACTTCTCCCACCCCTGTTCTTTGAAAGGACACGGAACTGAAACGGCTTTCCCTTGACAACCAGGTCTGTTTACAGCTCTCCGCAGTATAAAAATTCTTGATACTTCAATTATTTTCACAAGGCCTGGGTTTCCCTGCTGTGTGTAGGGGAGAAAGAAAAAAGAAAGAAAATCACGCTTTTTTGGTTTGTTTTAATCTTGTTCCGAAATGGAATGTGGAAACAATCATCTTCTAATGGGTCGGGACAAAGGGGGTCGCCTTTCGCCGCTCAGTAAGATTGGAAGCTGGCTGCCTGGACCCAAGGAAACCAGGCTGTGATTAAAGATGGCAAAAAACAAAAGGGATCACAGGTATCCAACAGGAAAAAACAACGCACAAACAAACCCTGCGATATGACCAACAATAGTACAATAGCTTTTTAAAACTTTATAAGGTTGCAACAATTCTCAATTGTACAATATTGTAAAAAAAAGTCCAACATAGTCCAACGTTATGACTACCCGGTTATGAACTCATTTCAACTTTACAGTCTTCCTCAGATGTAATCCTATATTGTCAGGAGGTGTCAATTTCTTAATCCAGCTCAGTATTGTAATCCCTTAATTCCTTCATAATATCCTGGAATAAACCATAATCAATGAAAAACCAGATGTAGCTGCATGGAAAATCGTTATTTTAAACTTATAATGATTTAATAATTTAGTTTTTAGAAAACTTACTGCTGGTTCCATAAGGAGTGTTTATATTGGAAGTAAACCAAAAGCCTCCTGGATTTTGCTGGCTATCCTCTCCATAAACACTATCTATTTCGGTAGTAGCAAACCAGTCCTTATTTCACCCAGCTAGAAGCCTTCATTTTCTGGCTGGCAAATGTTGGACCTTTTTACAATATTGTACAGTTGAGAATTTTTTGCAATCTTATAAAGTTTTTAAAAGCTATTGTACTAATAATGTTGGTCATATTGCAGGGTTTGTTTGTGTGTTGTTTTCCCCTGTGATTAAAGATGGGAAGGGTTCCTCCACTCCATCGCTCTATCGGTTTGGGTGAAGGGTTGGCTTCGAATTCCTTATCTGTGCTGCTTTGATCCTGATTTGTATCACAGGCAGGCCCATAGCTACAGTGGGGCATCTCAGGGCTAGGCCCCTCCAAACTTGTTGGCAAGGTCCCCTGACTTCACATCCAGCCCAGGGCTGTCTTGGCCAGTTGCCACAGAGACGACACACTGGAAGCTGTAAACACAGTCCAGAATCAAGGTAAGCAACGGAGCAAAAGGTCAAAGAGCCGGGAAGTCAGTTCAAGGTTATAGGTTTCAAGGGCAAGGAGCGGCTGCTACACACACAGAAACAGGTCTGGATATGCAGAGTTGCTGCCGTGCTGAAGCAAGCGCATGGAGTGTTTTTGAACAGGTGCTCCCTTCCCTGGGAGTCGAGTCTGCCAAGGCTTACAGCTCCTCCCGTTGCTTTTGCAGGAGCTGCAGTCAGGCACGCCTTCTTCGCTCCTGCATAGTCAGCCTCTGGTGTGCCCTACATCTGGGCACTCAGGAGAACTAGGTGGGGAGTCTGGCCTTGGGGTGGTCTTCAACTGTGGGATGCTGGGCCAGGCTCAGCATCGGTCTCTCCTTCTGGCTGCACCTCCTCAGGTACTGTTGAGGGTTCTTCTTCTGGGCTGACTCCAGAGGAGGCTAGGCGGCTCCCTGCCTCTTCCTCTTCTGAGGAATAGTCAGCCTCAGCAGAACCAGTGCTCACGACAGCGTCACGGCCTTCTCCCATGGATTAACTTGATTAGCCAGTGCCCCTTAAGAAATTGAAATGCCCCCTCTGAATTAAAAAACCCTGGCTACGGGCCGAATCACAGGTCTTCCTTGCGCAAATCGGACCTCTGATTCTTTCTTGTTGCTGCGTTCTCTGATTTTGGGGATGTTGTTTCTGCACCCACAGAATAACATCACGCACATCCATAAACACAAACACTGCACACAAAGATAAAGGTAAAGGTTTCCCTTGCTCGAAAGCCAGTCGAGTCTGACTCTAGGGTTGCGGTGCTCATCTCCGCTTCCAAGCCGAAGAACCAGCACTGTCCGAAGACGTTTCCGTGGTCATGTGGCCGGCATGACTAAACACCAAGGCACACGGAACGCTGTTACCTTCCCACTGAAGCGGTACCTATTTATCTACTTGCAATTTCTTGCTTTCGAACTGCTAGGTTGGCAGGAGCTGGAACTAGAGACAGGAGCTCACTCCGTCATGCGGCACACTCGGGTCTCGAACTGCTGAACGACCGACCTTCCACAGCCTGCAGTTCAGCATCTTAACCACTTGAGCCACCACAGCTCAAAGCACAAAGATAACATGACCCAAGATAAAAATCATACGGAATGTGTCCACACAGGGCAAACGGATCCACGTGGCTGACAGGTAACCGTGTCTGTTGGCTAAGTATGAGCAGGAGGCTGTGGCACTGTGGTAGAACATCTCCTAGCATGCAGGAAGTCCCAGGTTCAGTCCCTGGCATCTCCATCTAAAAGGATCAGGTAATAGGTGATGTGAAAGACCATTCTCTGCCTGAGACCCACGAGAGCCACCGCCTGTCTGAGTAGACAGTACTGACCTTGATGGACCGATGGTCTGATTCAGTACAAGACAGCTGCATAAGGAAGGTTTGTGGCTCACTGGCAGAGTGTATGCTTGGCATGCAGAAGGTCCCAGGTTCAATCCCCGGCATCACCAGTGAAAAGGACCAGGCAGTTGGTGATGTGAAAGACCTTGGTCTGGGACTCTGCCTCAGTGGAAGGGCCTCTGCTTGGCATGCAGAAGGTCCCAGGTTCAATCCCCAGCATCACCAGTTAAAAGGACCAGGCAGCAGGTGATGGGGAAGACCTCTGCCTGAGATCTTGGAGAGCCGCTGCCAGTCGGTGTAGACAGTCCTGACCTCGATGGACTGAGGGTCTGATTCAGTATGTTGCAGCTAGGATCCTACGATGTGATTTTTGCTTCATTTAATGTGTTGTGTTAACATTTATACGTTGATTCAGTTCTTTTTTCAAGATGTCTGATTCCCCCCCCCCTACACCCCTAATCCTGTCTTGTGGAGTAGTGGCTAAGGGCGGTGGACTCTAATCTGGGAGAACCGGATTTGATTCCCCACTCCTCCACATGCAGCCTGCTGGGTGACCTTGGGTCAGTCACAGTTTTCAGCACTCTCTGTGAGCGACTGCCCGTGAACATGGGAAGCCCCGCTCAGCAGCAATCTGGAGCCACGGCCCATTGCCCATTTGAAGATTACAGCACTTATATTCTGCTAAGGGAGAGAACTGCTCCATTCAGTAGGGGGAAAAATAGATGGAACATTCCTCACAAGGTGCCTGTTGTGGGGAGAGGAAGGGAAAGGTGATTGTAAGCCACTTTGGGACTCCTTAAGATAGAGAAAAGTGGGGTATAAAAACCTCCTCCTCCTCCTCCTGAGAGACAGTTT
>NW_015169971.1:0-11242 GCF_001447785.1 Gekko japonicus | reverse complement strand
TCTTCTTCTTCTTCTTCTTCTTCTTCTTCTTCTTCTTCTTCTTCTTCTTCTTCTTCTTCTTCTTCTTCTTCTTCTTCTTCTTCTTCTTCTTCTTCTTCTTCTTCCCCCATCCTGTCGATTGTATTGACTCACTCTGTGTAACCCGTCTCAATTCCCTGTGAGAATGGCAGACTATAAATAACATGGAACAAACAAAGAAATAAGCAGACTCTTATGTCTCCTGTGTGTTCCTGTGTCTGCCTGCAAAATGTAGCTGTAATACAGTGTGGTGGCTTTAAATACCCAAGTGTCTCTGTGTGGAAGTCTTCCCAGTTTCCTCTCCATTTCTGCAGTCCCTCCCCCTCCGAAGAATCACTCCATAATATAGGGCTCTTTTTGTAGCAGGAACACCTTTGCATATTAGGCGACACACCCCTAATGTAGCCAATCCTCCAAGAGCTTACAGAGCTCTTCTTACAGGGGCTACTGTAGGCTCTTGGAGGATTAGCTACATTAGGGGGGGTGTCGCCTAATATACAAAGGAGTTCCTGCTACAAAAAGAGCCTGAAGAACAGCCACATAAACTGTGGGCTGGAGGAAGGCGAAGGAGATGGAATCGACCTATTCCTTCCGGGGGGAGGGTCGCCCTCGTGGAATCAAGAGAAAATCAACTTTACCCCCTCATCCTTCTCCACTCCAACCCTCTGAGTTGACTAGCTGCTCCTCTGTGTGGTTCCCCCTATTCCGGGAATGATCTTTCCTCGGATCAGAAGGAACTACAGGAATGGAGAGAGACATGTGGGAAAGCTCTGTGCTCCGGACACAGATGGTTGAACATCGGCTGTTGTCCCCCGCAGGATTGCTAATAAGCATTGCCAAGTTGCGGTGCCAGAGAGATGAACTCGGATCTTCATCTGTTGTCCTCGCCAGAACAAGCGCAGGCAGCCCTGATTTTGATGGGGAGGGGGGGGACACCGATACGCCCCTTCCTCCCCCCCCCTGTTTCTTTGCATGCACAGTTGTGGATCTTTCACTTCACCCAGTTCTGCTGGTGGTGTTCCCAATGACTTGGTTTCTTCTGTATATGCCGTTTGTCGGAGTTCCTGCTACAAAAAGAGCCTGAAGAACAGCCACATAAACTGTGGGCTGGAGGAAGGCGAAGGAGATGGAATCGACCTATTCCTTCCGGGGGGAGGGTCGCCCTCGTGGAATCAAGAGAAAATCAACTTCACCCCCTCATCCTTCTCCACTCCAACCCTCTGAGTTGACTAGCCGCTCCTCCGTGTGAACATAAGAACATAAAAGACGCCAATGTTGGATCAGGCCAAAGGCCCATCCATGCCGTTTGTCTTTGCTGTGCATATGACAGGGACTAGATGAGCCATTGGCCTGATCTGACATTGGCTTCTCTTACGTTCTTGTGTTCTTATGTTCCTACCACTCATGCAACAACAACAACAGCAGCAGCAGCATTCATTTCATATGGTCGCTATGCTAGTCTGCACTAGGATAACTAAATTCAAATCCAGTAGTGTCTTAGAGACCAACCAGCTTTTTGTATCTGATACTGAATATCTGACAGAGGGAACGTTGGCTACCTGAAGCAAGGGTCACCAACAATGTTCCCTCGAAGCTGTGGAGTCTGGTGAGCAAAAATTCTACATTGTGAGCTACTGGCATGAAAATTGCGAGCGAGTGGTTTGGCTGCTGCATCAGTTAGTTTGCTCTGGTGCCATCCTTCCTGAGCTGAGACAAAAAAAAATCTCTGAGCTGGAGGCTAAACAACTGTGAGCTAGCTCACACTAGCTCAGCTTAGAGGGAACACTGGTCACCAATCTTTTAAAAAAGTATAATGTATATTGTCTTTAAAAAAACAGAATAGTAATGTAGAAGGGGTACAGAAGGAAAGAAAGGGGTTATGGAACAATTTGTATTTAAGCTTAATATCTCAACAGGATATATTAAACAGAAAAGTAAAGAAATACTTCTCCCCGACACCCCTTCATTAGAATTTTTAAGACATTTTCTATGATAGTTTCGTCATTAATACACGTTCTGCATTTAGGGTTGCTGACCCCCCCCCCCATTGGGGTGGGTTTCTCCCCACTTTTGGGGCCCCCAATGTGCCCCCAGCTAGCTGTCCGGTGGGGGGAGCCCTGCCCCCAAAGAGCCCTATTACGCCAGGCACGTTGCATGGGGGACGCCCTACCATTTGGCTAAAAAACTCTATGGTCACCATAGAGTTTTTGGCAAAATCCTAGAGTGTCCCCGTATGACGTGCCTGGCACAGTGACATCACATCTAGGTGACATCATCACAATGTGTGTGCCAGAAGATCCAGGAACCCGGAAAGACCTGCCAACCAATGTTCCCTCTAAGCTGTGGAGTCTTGTGAGCAAAAATCCTATTTTGCGAGCTACTGGTGCTAAAGTTGTGAACCAGCGATTTGGCTACTGCATAAATTCATTTGCTCTGGAGCAATGTTCCCTCTAAGCTGTGGAGTCGTGTGAGCAAAAATTCTACTTTGTGAGCTACTGGCATTAAAGTTGTGAGCAAGCAATTTGTCTACTCTGCATACATTAGTTTGCTCTGGAGCCATCCTTCCTGAGCTAAGACAAAAATGTGTGAGCTGGAGGCTAAAAAACTGTGAGCTGGCTCACAATAACTCAGCTCTTAGAGGGAACACTGCTCTGGAGCCATCCTTCCTGAACTAAGACAAACATGTGCGAGCCAGAGGCTAAAAAATGGGGAGCTGGCTCGCACTAATTCAGCTTTTAGGGAACACTGCAGGCAACCCTATCTGTATTCCGTATTTCATCAATACTACGTACCGGCTACAACTTTTAATATTCCAAAGTTTAAAGGAAAAATCTATTATCTATCTCACAATAATAAGAAAAGAAATAATATGTTCAAAATCCACTGCCTTACACATTCATATTCAGTTCTTGTTCTCCTTTTTTCCCTGCGTTATCCTACATTTATATGTCTTACAGTACATTTATAGACCATTTTTAAACTGTCTCCCATTCGACGTTTATCTCCTGCTTGCGTAGGGCTGCCAAGTGGGGGCGGGGGGCGGGTAACCCCCCACTTCAGAGGCCCGATTTCCGCCGCCGCGGAATCGGGCCCCGGGGGGAACTCTGCCCCCCCCCGAAGTGCAGCGTGGCTGCGTCACCAGAGGTGACGCAACCACGTAAATCACGTTGGGGCCGTGGCCCCGATCGTCAGAGATCCAACTCTATGATTCTTCCTTCACATGTCCCTTACTTTTAACTTACATTAGGCCCTGCCATACGAAAACCTGCACAGATGCCTATATTTCCCCCAGTGGTGGTAACACAACTTTGGGAAAGGCTAATGTAGATCGCAAAAACGGTTCATATCTCTGCTAGAATCCCTGTTCTGCTCAAAATCAGAGCTGGCATCATGCTTTGAAATTCAGCTAAATAACAAGCGATCCGATCCTGGATCTCTCCCCGCCTCGCGTCTGAAACAGATGTCAGATGATGTCTGTGAAGCCGTTTGAACGCCGCCGAGCCACAGATAAAAGCTCAACCCCTGTATTTCCTCCCCTCTAATTTGATATAAATAGGTAACAGAATTGTGGTGTGTTAAAAGTCGATACATGCAAAGACACGTTTTACGCTCAGGGTAAAATATTCATGACGCGAGAATCGCGGTTGCCGTCAAAACTGGCAGCCCTGAGACTCCTTCCCTCCCGCTGGGTCATGTAAATTTAAAAACAAAACCTATAATACAGTATCATTCTCTGTTCTCTCTTCAGGGTGTTCTCTGTTCTCTCTTCAGGGTGCTACTTCAAGGTACGGGGAACTCAAGTGTGGCGATGTCTCATCATGTGGTTTTAGTAACTAAACATTATGGACAGGCCCGTAGCCAGGCCTTTTGTGGCCTGTGGGGCAGTTTCCCCCCCCTGGTGGGGCTAATGTTCTCAGTGGAGAAAGAAAAGCCATTGAGCCAGGAGAAAGCTGTGGCCAGGATAGATCTCTGCATTGCAAGCTGTCAACCACTTTAGATGACAGTTCTCAGTAGGGTTGCCAAGTCCATCTTCTACCCCCAGCGGGGGACTTTGGGGGTGTTCCTGGAGGGGGCAGGGCATCCCTGACGTGATGACATCACGTCGGGGACGTCCGCTGCCCCCCCGCCCGCGCGCCAGATCTCCAGAAACAGCAGTTCCCTGCACTTAAAGGAGCCGGTGTTTCCCTTTTAAATGCAGGAGCCGGCGTTTCCCCTTTAAGAGCAGCCGCGTTTCCCTTTTAAGTGCACGAAGCTGGCATTTCCCTGCAAGCATGATCTCAAGCGGAGATCGGGCTTGGGAGGAAACACGGTTTCCACACACTTAAATGGAGAGAGAGGGGTGGCTGTGGGTGTTGGGGGTGGGGCTTCCCCCGCTGGCCAGCTGGCCGGCGGCGGGTAGAACCCCCCCAAAATGGGGGCCCCTGGTAAACCAGGGGGGTTGGCAACCCTAGTTCTCAGCTGCTGCAAGTTAATCACTTCTGCCAGCCTAAGCAACAATCCTGAGAACAAGCCGGCAAGTGGGGGTGATGACTTCTATGGTCAAGAAAGCTAACACTTAGGCAGAGAAACTCTTAGATGGGATCCTAGAGGTCACCTACTCCAACCCCCCTTGCTCAGTGTGGGTATCGGTCAACTACAGCACCCCACTCTGTAGGACTCCCTCTTTAACTGGCAGCATCTCGTCTCTTGTAATGTTGAGTTCTCCCGTCAGGATTAAATGAAATCTGCGTTCATATTGCTTCACATTCCCCGCTCTCCAGCGGCAACAGAGAGGATTATTTCCCACTCCTTTCCTGTTCGGCAGCCTTTGCAATATTTAGACTGCCATTGCGAGCTTATTCGATGGATTTGTCCTCTCGGCCTGGGAGTATCAAGTTTCTCCAGTCTTTTCTTGCCCCTCTTACGTTGTGAAGTCTTTGCCATGTGGTTTTGTGCCTTTGAATGAACTCTCTGTTCCAGCCTCTCCCACAGCTTCCCAGCCGCTGTCTTTGCAAAGGACTGGAATGCATTTGGCTGGTTGGTAGGGTTGCCAATCTCCAGGTAGTGGCTGGAGATCTCAGATTACAACTCCAAGCGACAGAGATCAGTTCGCCTGGTGAAAACGGCCCCTTTGGAAGGTGGGCTTCTATAGCATTGTACCCCACTGAAATCCCTCCCCAAACCCTGCCCCCTTGGGCTCCACCCCCCCAACTTCTTGAAGAGAAGAAGAGATTGGATTTATACCGTGTACGTCACTACCCTTTCCCTTCCGCCCCCCACAACAGACACCCTGTGAGGTAAGTAGGGCTGAGAGAGCGCTGAGAGAACAGCTCTGAGAGAACTTGTGACTGACCCATGGTCACACCAGCAGCTGCATGGGGAGGAGTGGGGGAATCAAAGCAGGTTCTCCCAGATTAGAGTCCGTGCTCCTAACCACTACACCAAACTGGCTCTCTAGGCTCCCAACGCAGAGCAGGCAAACCTACTAGTGGTGTGGAGGTGTGGAGGTGTGGAGTGTGGACAGCTTACAATCTCCCTTCCTTCCTCTCCCCACAACAGATACCCTGTGAGGTAGGTGGGTCTGAGAGAGCGCTGAGAGAACAGCTCTGAGAGAACTTGTGACTGACCCATGGTCACACCAGCAGCTGCATGTGGAGGAGTGGGGGAATCAAAGCAGGTTCTCCCAGATTAGAGTCCGTGCTCCTAACCACTACACCAAACTGGCTCTCTAGGTATTTCCCAACGCAGGGCAGGCAAGCCTACTAGTGGGAGAGGACAAGGGAGGTGTGGAGTGAGACCAGAGAGCTTTCTGCCTTTCCATGCAGAAGACTAACTGGTCTTGCTGCCCTTCCCTATTGTCTCCTAGGTGCATTTCATGAAGTTGTATGGTTGCATGAAGGAGCTGTTTTTTTTAGCAAGGGAACCTTTACCTTTACCTTATGGTTGCATGAAACTGCCACTTGGGATGACAGCCACAGTTCTCACATAATGTATCACCACCTCTCTCATTATCTAGACTCAGCCTATCTGCCCACTCTGAAATATGCTCCGGTAGCCTCACGGTTGGACTACTGCAACGTGCTGTACGTGGGTCTGCCCTTGAAGACAATCTGGAAAGCACAGCTTTCCCAGAGTGTGACGACCCAATTATGGTCAGGCCAGGAACCATACTTTGCCCGATTTGAAACGGCTTCCTTGGCTGCCAGTCTGTTTCTGAGTTCAAGGAGCTGGTTGGGGCCCTTCCCTTAAGCCCTGCCACAACCTGTGGTTTCTTTTCTCATGCAAATAGGTGGTGTTTTCATAGAATCATAGAGTTGGAAGGGGCCATGGGGGCCGTCTAGTCCAACCCACTGCTGAAAGCAGGATCAACCTAGAGCATCCCTGACAAGTGTCCGTACGGTTGCTGCTTCAAGATGGCCAGGGAGGGGGAGCTCACCACCTCCCCAGGCACCTGACTCCACTGATGCACAACACTTGTCAAAAAGTTTTCCCTGCGATCCAGCCGGTCCCTTCCCGCTCTTAATTTCAACCCATGACTGCGAGTCCTCTCATCTGCTGCCAACAGGAACAGTTCCCTGCCCTGCCCAAACAGCCAGTTTGGTGTAGGGGTTAAGTGCGCAGACTCTAATCTGGGAGAGCCGGGTTTGATTCCCCACTCCTCCACTTGCACCTGCTGGATGACCTTGGGCAAGCCGTAGTTCTGACAAGAGCTGTTCTCTCAAGGGCAGTTCTCGAGGGAGCTCTCTCAGCCCCACCTACCTCACAGGGTGTCAGAAGGCAAAGGGACTATATAAGCCGCTCTGAGACTCCTTTAGGTAGTGAAGGGTGGGGTATAAATCCAATCTCCTCCTCCTCCTCCTCCTCCTCCTCCAAGTGACAGCCCTTCAAATACTTCAAGAGAGCAATCCTTCCCCCCCTCGACCTCCTCTTCTCCGGACTGAACATTCCCCTCCGTCTTTCCTCATAGGGCTTGGTCTCCAAATACTCAATTTGATCGAATATACTACTGTTGTCATGTTTCTGTTTCTGATCTATAGGCCGTGCGCTGACATGTGAAGCTGAGGGACCCTTTCTCCCCCATCTAGGGCTACCAACTCTGGGTTGGGAATTCCTAAAAGTTTAAGGGGTGGTGGTGGAGCTTGGGGGTGGCTTGTTTCAAGGAGTGAACGAAACTCAATGAAGCAGAATGACGCAGAGTCCAACCTCCAAAGCAGCCTTTTCCTCCAAGGGAACTGATCTCTGTCGTCTGGAGACTGGTTTTAATTCCAGGAGCTCTCCAGGCCCCGCCTGGAGGTTGGCGACTCGGCTCCCACCCGCTTTTCCCAGCCTTCCAACCGCGCTGATCTCCACCACATATCAATCTTCATGCCCTCAACCATCTCTCAAGCTTGAACGCGAGATGAATTACGGCTCATCCGTTCCTCCCCGTGACCTCGTATTCATAACCACCGGTCTCATCTTCCCTGTGTGTGCATCTGTCAAACTCCATATCCCTTGGTTGTTTCTTGGGGATATGCATCTTTTAAAAAATAACCTGCATATGTATTTATGGCATTACTTGCTAGTCTGGCCCTTTCTCCTCTCCCCGCCGGTGCCCGCCCCATCTCTCTTTATGAGGATTGATAGCCGGGCAGTAAAAGTTTAGAACCTCATCCGCCGATGGTATCCCTGTGCGAGAATCGTCTCCCCGCCCCGACAGATGCTCTGAATATTCTGCCTGTTGCGGAAACGACTGCTCTCTGCCGTCTCTCCCTGGCTTGTGATTTTTTTGAACTGTATTTCCATTTTGAGAGCCAATATGGTGTGGTAGTTAAGAACAGCGGGGCTCTCATCCGGAGAGACGGGTCTGATTTCCCATTCCTCCTCCACATGAAGCCGGCTGGGTGACCTTGGGTCAGTCACAAGTTCTCTCAGAGCTGTTCTCTCAAGGGCAGTTCTCTCAGAGCTGTCTCAGCCCCACCTGCCTCACAGAGTGTCTGTTGGGGGGAAAGGAAGGGAAGGAGATTGTAAGCCACTCTGAGACTCTGAGTTGAAGGTTGGGGGTCAATGCTCCCTCTAAGCTGTGGAGTCTTGTGAGCAGAAATTCTACTTTGTGAGCTCCTGGCATTAAAGTGGTGAGCGAGCGATTTGGCTACTGCATCAATTAGTCTGCTCTGGAGCCCTCCTTCCTGAGCTAAGACAAAATGTGTGAGCCGGAGGCTAAAAAGCTGTGATCCAGCTCACACTAATTCAGCTTAGAGGGAACACTGGTTGGGGTATATATAGTCCTCCTCTTCCTCCTCTTCTCCTCCTCCTCCTTGATGGTCTCCTGTCCAAATACTAGTATTTATTTATTTGTTTATTTGTTTATTCAACTTGATATACCGTCCTAACCCCCGTAGGGGTCTCTGGGCAGTTTACATGAAGGGACCGGCACCCAGGTGGAAATAGATGTCTGTATTCCGGTCTGGCTGGCTTCATTCCCGGGGGTATCTGGCTGTTGTTCTTCTGGCGCAGTCGGCGTCCTCCTTAGGTCCCGGCTATGTCCCTTCGGCTCCGCCGCGCCCTCGGATGACGTCACCACACGCCTCCTGCAGTACGACAGTCGCCTGTTGTTCCCGCTGCCAGCCACCAGGGATCTCTCCTTCCGGCCTGCTGCTCACCGCTTGCTGCCGCCGCGTCGCCGTGCTGCCTTGCTTCCGCCGCCGGTACTCCGCCATCGCCGCCGTCTCCGTCGCTATTGCCGTCGCCTCAACACGCCTTGCCAGAGGAGGGTGGGTACCCATTTATCTACTCGCATGGATGTTACGTCTGCTTTCGAACCCTGCTTAGCTACTAAGTTCAGAGGTGGTTGGCCATTGCCCACCTCTGAGTAGCAACCTTGTACTCCATTGGTGGTCTCCCATCCAAATACTAACCAGGGCCGACCCTGCTTAGCTTCCAAGATCTGACAAGACTGGGCTAGCCTGGGCTATTCATTTCAGGACAATGGCTACAGTGACTGTGTGTTATTAGCCTATTCCCTCTGTAATATTTATTTGATTTATGTCATTTGTACCCCCCCCTTCTCCCTGCGGTGGCTCAAGTGGTTAAGATGCTGAACTGCAGGCTGTGGAAGGTCGGTAGTTCAGCAGTTCGAGACCCAAGTGTGCCGCATGATGGAGTGAGCTCCCGTCTCTAGTTCCAGTTCCTGCCAACCTAGCAGTTCGAAAGGAAGAAATTGCAAGTAGATAAATAGGTACCGCTTCGGTGGGAAGGTAACAGCGTTCCGTGCGCCTTGGTGTTTAGTCATGCCGGCCACATGACCACGGAAACGTCTTCGGACAGCGTTGGCTCTTCGGCTTTGAAACGGAGATGAGCACCGCAACCCTAGAGTCAGATTCGACTGGCTTTCGAGCAAGGGAACCTTTACCTTTACATTCTCCCTAAAGAGGGGACTCGCGGTCACTTACAACATTCTCCTTTCCTCTGTTTTATCCTCACAGCAGCCCCACAAGGCATCTGTTACTCGTATCAATTTAGTATTAGAACGCTCATTGATTTTCTGGAGATGCTTATGTGCTTTTAAACAATCTGCTCGTCTCTTGGAGGCTTAACTGATGGTCAACGGAAATGGACCCCGTGTGCCCCGACTACGGCTAAAAGACTTGTATTAACAGCACTGGAGAGAGAAATGCTCGCCTCCTGTAAATCGGTGCCGTGAGGACTTCGCTTTATGAATGTTTGAACGTATGGCATATAGATGACAATTGCATATGAATGTAAGGTATTTGGAAGCGTTTTATAGAAGCTTATGTGTAGATCTGGCACCCCTATTATTATATTTTTATTTATATTTGTGTTTCTTCCCCCCCCCTTTTCCTTTTTTATAGATTACTTATTGGGTTTTTCCCATGTTATTTTTTTAAAAGGAAGACATATTTTGTTTGCTTACTTGTTTGTTCGTTCATTTTGTTTTGTATCCTTCCCTCCCTGCGTAGCAGACTCAGGGCAGGCTCCATCGTACCAAGTCAACAATCGCTTAAACATGCAAAGAACAGTTTAAGCAAATGAAAACACATCGAAATGAAAATACACATTGTCATTTCCGAGACTCCGAACCAGAGCCTCAGAAGATGAGGTCTACCACAAGTTGGGGTTCCAGACGGTCGCTCAGATCTGGGCCACTCGAGGGGAGACCCAGTAAGGTGTGCCCACCGCCTCAGCTAAAAGCCTTGTGGAAATATATTTTTTTAAAAAAACAACTCCTCTGTGAGGTAGGTTAGGCAGTGTGTGACTGGCCCAAGGTCATCCAGCAAGCTTCCAAGGCAGCGTGGGGATTCGAACCTGGGTTCCCCTACTGCTACTGGACTCAAATCTAGTTCTTCGACGACGGACCAGCACGGCTGCCCTCTGAAGTTACGAACACTTGAAGTTGCCTTATAGTGAGCAATCCGTTGAGCTCAAGGTTTTCAGGGTAGGAGCTCTCAAGAGTCAAAGCTTCCTTTGTTGGATACCTTTTGAGAGTCTTGACTCTCAAAAGCTCATACCCTGAAATTCTGATCGGTGCTAAGTAAAGGTAAAGGTAAAAGGTTCCCTTGCTCAAAAGCCAGTCGACTCCGACTCTAGGGGGCGGTGCCCTCCGGCTTGGATCTCCATTTCCAAGCTGAAGAGCCAGCGCTGTCCGAAGACATTTCCATGGTCATGTGGCCGGCATGACTAAACGCTTCCCACCGAAGCAGTACCTATTTATCTACTTGCACTTCCTTGCTTTCGAACTGCTATGTTGGCAGGAGGTGGGGCCAGAGATGGGAGCTCACTCCGTCATGCAGCACTCAGGTCTCGAACTGCCGAACTACAGACCTTCTGGTTTGCAGCTCAGCGGCTTAACCTCTGAGCCACCAATCAGCTGGAATCTAGCTCTTCTCCCAGCTCTTTTCGTGCCCTGACCTGGACCATTTCCACAGTAGTGAAACTCCCGACATTGATGTTTAAAAAACTGTGCATTATGTGAAATTTTCCGCAGTAGATTTTTTGTCATCAGGCGCAAACCCGAAGTTTTCTCCTTCTTATCCCACATTTTCAAAACTTGCTAAAACAGGAGATGGCGAAAACGCGGGGTAAGAAGGAGACAACTTTGGGTTTGTGCCTGGGGAGGAAAAATCTACTATGGAAGAATTCACATCACACATTTTTAAAAACATCAATCCTGGGAATTTCACTACTGTGGAAACGGAAATGGGTAGCCTAGCCTAAACCATTCGCACTCTTGCAATATTTTGTTTAT
>NW_015169970.1:31965-32941 GCF_001447785.1 Gekko japonicus | reverse complement strand
TTGTAACACTTAAGGCACAAAGAGCAGAGTGGAGAGCAGCTTTCTCAGGCTGGGGGGTGCGGGGCGGGGGAGGAGGCTCATTCCCCTTGGCTGCTTGCAGCTCCTGCTATGGCTACTGGGTTGCTTCCCCATGCCTTCCTGCTCTGCTGTCCCCCTTTTGGAAAGCTAGATCCCGACTGGAGCGTAGGGCTCTGTTGTTATTTATCGTGTGGCTGCGTGTTGCACACTGTGCCTGCTGCATGGGACTTGCCGGCTGGTTAGAGAGGGAGTGGGTGAGTAAAGGGAGGGACAGACAGATATTGGCCCCGTTCACATGGCAAATTTGCCACGGGTGGTGGGCGGATTATCCGTGCGCGATCACACCCCAACATCTGGGAAGTGGAGCGCACCCGTGGCTTACCGCCAAAAACGCGCAATAAAAAAGTACTACCTCCAAAGTACTGGAAAACGGTTTGCCATGGGATGCTTGCGGTGTGATCGCTCTGGCACGCGGCTTTCCCCTCCAGCCCGTCGTTTACATGCCGGCTCCGAGGGAAGGACCCGTGGAGTGCCACCGGCGCATCTGATCGTATAATCGCGGATCAAACCGCGTCGGGGCAATTTGCCACGCCTCCCCCACGGAATATCCGGCCCATGTGACCGGGGCCATTCTCACCCATCCACTGTGGAGGGAGCCCCTGAGCTTGCACCGCCAGGCCATTTCCAGCAGCTGAATTTGCTGGTTCCCATTTGCTCAATCACTTTTAACTCTCCTGTTAGTTTGTTTCTCAGCTTCCCCCCACTCCATGTCTGCTGTTCACTATTTCCCCTCCCTGTTTCTAAACCCCTCTCCCCCCACCTTTCTGTGTGCTTTGACTGTCCCCATCTTCTTCTCCCCCCCCCCGACTGTTTGCATAAAGCATGTGACAGGGTCGTGATCGGAATAATATTTTTGACCAATTTGATCTGAGAAAGCTTTGTTCACTATTGAGGATGA
>NW_015169970.1:26924-31910 GCF_001447785.1 Gekko japonicus | reverse complement strand
GTTTTATTATTATGTGTATTTTCCCCTCTTTTGGGATTGATCGGTTTTGATTTATCTAAGTTAGCATCCATTAGGCAATTTAGGTTCGACCCTAACACTATAGGACCCTCTTGAAAGTGTTTTAATTTATCCATCAAAGCACTAATGAAGCCCAATTGGCCAGAGTTGGGTCTGTATATGTTGGCCAGAGAAAAACATACCTGCCTCTTGGGTCCAACTCTGATGCAGAGCACTCAAAGTTCACCCCCTTTGTGAATAATATTGCCACACCCCTTGCATGAGATGATCCTGGTGCTGAAAATCTTTTTGGGAACCAGTTCGAATTGAGCAAATTTTTTTTTTCATTTCTCAGATGAGTTTATTGTAAATAAATCAGATCCAGTTTTTGGTCCCTGAGCCAATTATGTACATGCTTCATTTTGATCATATTATTAAGGCCACGGCAATTATAGGAGATAAAGTTCAGTTTGCTATCCATCACAGGCTATTTTACTTCTAAGATCTACTTTAAAATGTACTCCTTTGTCCATCACAGAGATGGATGGAGAAATCTCAGTATTTATTTTACTAATGTAGTGTGGAAAATATTCCAGATATGGACCTGGGTTACCTTTAAAGGCAATAATACTCAGTTTCTTCATATTTACAGTGTCCCATTTGAGTTTCAGCTCATAGTGTACCAGGCTAAGTCCTGACAAAAATATGAATATAAAGGCAATATAACTATTCCTAATATGCGAAGTGAAGGTATGCATACTTATACAAGTCACATAACCTGTAATCCTACCACCTCTTTCCCCCTTATCGAACAGCTCACAATGTATCAGGCCAAGTTCTGACAAGAATGGTAGAATAGTGAATACAGAGCACAGTCTTAAAAAAGTCACATAACATGTATTCCTACCATCCCTTCCCTTCTTAATTTTAGATGTGTGTGTTAGCAAGTGAGTGCCAAGTAAAGTCTCCATGCCGATGCTGAAGTGTTTCAAGAACCAGAGAGGATGCAGCCTATTGATCCAGAACCCATCTCCTCCCACCCTCCCTCCCGGTCCCCACTCCCCCAACCTACTCCTAGAACTATCTTACGGTCCCTATATGAGTATTGAACAGTTGCCTTGTAACTAATAAAAACAGGCGCTTCAACGAGCTCTAAAGCTTCCCCCCTCTCCCCTCCATCCCCTTCCCCTTATAATTTCCAAAAATTGTACCAACCTTCGGACATATGTTATGGCCAGGGGCCTTTTCATAGAAAAAGAGCTGCAGGAACTCATTAGCATATGGTATGCTACTAGGCTCACATGTCACGTCCCCTGACATCACCGGAAGTGATGTCAGAAGGGGAAGCAAATGAGGGGGAGGATCTTCAAAATCCTCCCCTTCCCTTCCCCAGCTGGCCTGCGGGGGGGCGGGGGGAGCGAAGAGAGAAGGGGTTTAAAGTTTGGAGCCAGTTTGGTGTCGTGGTGAAGTGTGCGGACTCTAATCTGGGAGAACTGGGTTTGATTCCCCACTCCTCCACTTGCACGTGACTGGATGACCTTGGGCAAGCCTTAGTTCTGATAAGAGCTGTCCTTGAAAAAGAGCAGTTTCTGTCAGAGCTCTCTCAGCCCCACCTACCTCACAGGGTGCCTGTTGTGGGGAGGGAAAGGAGTTTGTAAGCCACTCTGAGACACCTTTGGGTAGTGAAGGGCGGGATATAAATCCAATCTCTTCTTCTTCTCACTAGAGTTGGGCCACAGAAGGAAGAAAGAGGGAAGGAGGGAATGGAAAGAAAGAGAGAAGGAAAGGAGGAAAAGAGAGGAAGGAAGGAAGAGAAGGGTCTCCCACCCCCCCATCAAGCCCCCGCCAACCCCACAGATCCTTTACTTACCGCTTCGTTAGGGGATGGGGAAGCCGGTGGCAGGGCTCTCCGGGTATCCCCCGAGCCGCAGCACTTCTACGTGGTAGATGTTTTCTGCTTTCATGCCAATAAAGGTTTTGTGTGTTGTGGATAGCAAGGGATAAACAGGTTGCGGCATGGTTAAGGCCAGGGGTCACAAGACCCCTCCCTTGCCATTTGATCTAGGGTGAGCCACCCAGCCCCGGATACCAACCAAAGGAATATGGCTCACATCCAGTCAGCATGGCAATTGGAATTGCAGGGGCAATCCAAACCCCCGAGCTGCAAGGCTCAAAGGGAGGAGAATTGTGTGCAATCCCATTGGCAGTCTCTTTTCCCCGCCCCAGGCCGCAGGACCCAAAGACTACTGACAAGACCCCATGCCCCAAAGGGCTTATAAGACGGTGCTCACCCACCGTGCCGCAATTTGCATTGAAGAACATCCTGCCAACTAAAGTGACCAACCTATTTAAACTCGCCCACACACTGTGCCAATTTTCCCCAACAGCAGCAGTACAAGGTAGGTGAAAACACCTCCTCCCAGAGCCAATTTGGGAAGGGGTGAAAAATTCCTACCTGGCCCCCAAAAGGGGCGACCAGCCGGAGCCTGAACTGCTAACAGGGCGGGAGGGTGGGCCGAGCAGAGATGGCGGAATGAAGGAGGGAGGCGAGGGCCAGCCCACGAGACCTCCCCCCCCGCCCCCCTATTAGTACCCGGATGCAGCTTTTGCTGCATCATGCTGCCTCTGCTCCTAGCAGGGCAGCAAAGGTGGCCCACAAGCAGCATGGCCGCGAGGACCGGCAGCTCATGAGCCGAATTGCCCCCCAAGCAGGAATCGAGACAGACAACAGTATTGGGTACTAATGGGCCACTTTATTAACCTACAACAAGCACAACGGCAAACACAACAGCTAGGGATAAGCCAGTGCGCACCATGCCGCAATCTGCATTGAAGAACATCCTGCCACTGCAAAGGTCAAGCCTCTGCTTAGGCCCTTGCGCCCACTAACGGCCTAAAGCCACACAAATCCCCTGCCGCGAGTCATCCAAAAAGAGGTCCATTTCCGCTTCGGACAGATGTATACCATCGCTCCTAAACAGGTTCACCGAAGCAGCCGTTATGCCAGGATGAGGCGAGTACATGCCCAGGCCCCCTTCAAGTGCCCTACGAATCTCCCGGTTAGCTTTGCGATGGGCCCTGTCAATTGCCAAGGGGCTACATGACCCCCACCAAACCAGGTGTGGTGCCATAAATCCATTCTCCTCCTCCTCTTCCTCCAAGCCCCTCAAAACCCTTGGAGAAATTGGTTTCCCGCTTTCTGCACAGGCCTGCCTCCCTTGGCCAGCCCTCAAGCTCTTACGTATTCAAAAATCAACCATCCTATCCGTAAGCCCCTGGGCCTTACTGGCGTAAGAAATGTCAGGACCCACAGCCCATCACTTCAGCACACACTTCCAAGAAGGTTTTACTTTATTGTGAGAACTATGGTCGCATAAACGTATTCACTGTTAGGAATAACGAGTACTAAGCATTTGTTGTTGTTCAGTCGCACAGTCAAGTCCGACTCTTCGCGACCCCATGGACAAGATCTCGCCAGGCCCTCCTGTCTTCCGCCGTCCTCCGAAGTCTGCTCAATTTCATGTTCGTTGCATCTATGAAACTGTCCAACCATCTCATCCTTTGCCGTCCCCATCTTCTTTGACCTTCAATCAATCCCAACTAAGCATACAGGTATAGATATAGGACACTCAAAAGGGCCCCCCCCCATCAATGGGCCAATTAGGGACTGTCCCGCAGGCGGAAAGAACCGTTTTAGGCAAGGAAACAAAAGTAGTCCCACGGTAGAATATGGGAAGACACTACACAAGCGAGCTACAAGGTCTGTGATGAGTAGAGGCGCAGAGGGGAATGGAATGCGGGTCTGGCTGGTACACAGGTCAAGCGAGCGAACTGAAACCCATAAACCTTATGGCAGCCTAGCTGACAAGAAAGCAGCCCCTTGACGGAACCGACAGTTAGGCCCTTACCTCTCATTGCCACACAGAAATGTAACAGATGGTCCATGGGCACCGGCCATAGCTTAGGATACCCTACCTCGTTCCTGAACTGGACAAACTGGCGGACCGCACGGTCGTACGCCCGTTTCGTGCCCGGTGCAGTGGCTAGGCCAATCGCCCTGTGGACCTTGGCCTTCCAAGGGACCAAAGCTCCTGCGGCACCCTCACCGGCTGCAAGTCAGCCTCTGGAGCCTGCCGACAAAATCTCTCCATCTGTTTCCACCGCAAAGGAAGCCATGTAGACTACATTGCCCAGCATGCCCTTGTGGCTACTTACTAAGTGCAGGAGACTGGCTGGGCTGGAGCAGCTGGGACTGGACTGCTCCTCCCCTCCCCTCTTTTACAGCTGGTTGACATTTTGAGCAACCCATTCCAAACCAGCTGGGGAGAAGGGAGAGCGGAGAGAAGCCTCACCGTGCACTTCAGGGAGCTCGCTCTTTAAAGGGGCCGTGTGCTGCTGCTGCTTCTGAGTCCAGGATTGGCAGCGGCCCCAGCAGCAAAACTTTCTGCCTCTTCCCTCCTCCCCCCCCCTGCGCCCTTATTTGCAAAGGCCACCTGGCAGCCAGGCTCCTGCAGCCTCGGCTTGATGATGCTCCCCTCTGGGCACTGCAGGCCAGCTGGCTTGAGGAGGCTGTAGGCGAGCTGAGCACGCTCTGAACACCCCCCCCAAGCCAAACAAACCCTGCCACACACCCCAGGGTGGCTTGGTTACTGGCGGCCTTGGCAAGAAGACCGCCAGCAACCAAGCCACTCTGGGGTGAGTGGCAGGGGTTGTTTTGCTTGGTCAGAGATCATTGAACTGACTGCTAAGTTTCTCCATGGTTTTATGGTTTTATAAAACGGAAGAGTGACCCTGATCATATTAATGATTCTTAATTTATAAGTCTAAAAACTTAAGATTAAAAGTTTAGAATGCCAATTTATTTTATGATTCAGGCATCTTTTGTATGGTCAAATCTAGCTTGTGACAACTTGAGTTAGGCCTGACATAGCCACGACTATCTATTTTATAATTTCTTTTGGATTGTATTATTGGTAAATGCTTCTAATA
>NW_015169970.1:18922-23525 GCF_001447785.1 Gekko japonicus | reverse complement strand
TAAATGTTTTCGGCGGGCCGCATGTGGCCCCCGGGCCGTAGTTTGAGGACCCCTGCTTTAGAGTACCAATTACTCAGTGAAGGAACCCCATCCTGGTTCCATTTTTGTGCCAGTAGTGACTTTGCAGCTGAAAGCAATAACGCTACCAGTTCAACAGTTTGTCTTGTTAATAATAAAGTTGGCCAGAAATTAACAAGGATTGATTCCAGAGTATTTGGGATCACAATACCAGTAATTTAAAAAAAATTATCCGAGAATATTTTCCCCAAAACTAAAAAATTTTGGGCAGGCCCACCAACAATGTGTGAAATCACCTTTGTGTCCACAGCCCTTCCAACACATCGGGTTGGTTTTAAATTCACATAAATACAAATGATTAGGAGTTAAGTACCGTCTGGAATAAATTTTAAACGATTGCAGTCTGATTGCCAGGTTATTAGTGGTAAAAGAAAAGGAATTCCAAATGTCATTCCAGTGTGTACCCTCTATAGTATTTGTACATTAACATAAGAACATAAGAACATAAGAAATGTCAATGTTGGATCAGGCCAAAGGCCCATCCAGTCCAACACTCTGTATCACACAGTGGCCAGAAATACCAGGTGCCATCAGGAGGTCCACCAGTGGGGCCAGGACATTAGAAACCCTCCCACTGTTGTCCCCCCCAAGCACCAAGAAGACAGAGCATCACTTGCCCCAGAGTCCCTATCTATACCTTGTGGCTAATAGCCACTGATGGACTTCTGCTCCATATGCTTATCTAATTCCCTTTTGAAGCCGTCCATGCTTGTCCATTCTCTGAAGCAATTTGGGAGAATGTTTTTTGTTTCCATAGCTTGTCATTTAGTAGATTATTACATTTAATCCCAGGCCTCACCAAAGAAGCCCTGCCAAAAACTGCCTGCATGGAGAAACAAGGAGGGGGGGGGGCCTTTCTTAGGACACACACACCTGACAAGAGTCCTCCTGTATTGGGATTCAGGGAAGACCTTGCAAGAACCCGGATTTAGGGGATCCCCGAAAGCCACTTTCCTGGGAGGAAGCCGGACCTATTCAAGAGCCCCACCCCACCCCGTTCTGATCATCAGACCTGCTTCGGATTGCTCGGCCTGGGCTCCCTTCGGTGGGCTTCCCCCCCCCCCCCCCATCGTTTTCTGAGAGGTCCGAACCGCCTGGGCGGAGTTACTCCCGAGCAATCCCACGGAGCTGCATTCTGGCGCTGCTCTGGACGAGGAGGACGGGAGAAGCCGCTTCTTTCCTGCAGCACGGAAAGGGTTAAAGCAGCCCGAGCTGTTGGCTAGAGAGGCTGAGAAAGGGGTGGGTGGAGGGTGGAAGAGGTCGCTTCTGCAAGAGGGGAAGGGGAAGAGGGAGGGCCTGGGAGGGGGTGCAGCAGTCGCCGAGGGAAATCTTCGCAGCCGGATCCCGGGAAGGTTTCCTCTCGAGTAAGTCATCATCGCAGTCTCGCAAGACAGACATTCCGCTCTCGTGTGGCGGCGGCGGCGGCGGGGATCAATAGTTTTAAAAGGTGGTCTTCTGACGGATGTTTTCCTTTCTTAGTCCCCGTTGGGGCCCCTCCTTGGCAGGGTCTGAAAGGCAGGATCTGAGTTCCCCCCCCCCCCCCCCCCCCCCCCCCCCCCCCCCCCCCCCCCCCCCCCCCCCCCCCCCCCCCCCCCCCCCATCGTTTTCTGAGAGGGCTTCCCCGGGGCCGCCGCCCTGTGCGGAGTTACTCCCGAGCAATCCCACGGAGCTGCATTCTGGCGCTGCTCTGGACGAGGAGGACGGGAGAAGCCGCTTCTTCTTTCCTGCAGCACGGAGAGGGTTAAAGCAGCCGGAGCTGTTGGCTAGAGAGGCTGAGAAAGGGGTGGGTGGAGGGTGGAAGAGGTCGCTCCTGCAAGGGGGGAAGGGGAAGAGGGAGGGCCTGGGAGGGGGTGCAGCAGCCGCCGAGGGGAATCTTCGCAGCCGGATCCCGGGAAGGTTTCCTCTCGAGTAAGTCATCATCGCAGTCTCGCAAGACAGACATTCCGCTCTCGTGTGGCGGCGGCGGCGGCGGGGATCAATAGTTTTAAAAGGTGGTCTTCTGACGGATGTTTTCCTTTCTTAGTCCCCGTTGGGGCCCCTCCTGGCAGGGTCTGAAAGGCGGGATCTGCGTTCTGGAGATCGGAATAAATCCTCCGCCGGGGAGGCCGGGAAGAAGCCCCAGGCGGGATCGCGGGAGGAGGAACCGCTTGTGCCCCGTCGCTGCCCAAATACCTCCTCTTTGGGGCGGTGCTTCCCCCATCTGCAGTTTCCCAAAGGGGAGGGTCATTGGCCTTATTTTATCTGTTTACATCAATTATAGTCCGCCCTTTAGTGGGACTCTCTACAATCAATACATTCAATGAGATATGCAATAGGATTTGGGTTGGAGAACCGACCAGAAATCTGAGAAACAGTGTTTTTAAAGTCAGGAGAGGATGAACCATAACAAGGCTTTTATCCCAAACATTACTCAGCTCTGAACAGCTCTGTCAAGAGCTGCGCCCAAACTTATGCGATTTCAGCAGGGAACGGTCTGCAATAACAGACCTAAATTTGCAATATGATCTCAAGTACCTCATCTTTTTCTGAATCCAGCTTCATTGTCTGGCATGTATGGTAACAGTCTTCATTTTAAGATTTTGAGTATCACTTTACTCCCATGAGAAATTAATGCGAAGGTCCAGAAGTTGCTGCAGTCTTTGATGTCTCTTTTTGTTGAAATAGCAATGTAAAGTGAGTGTTTCCAATCTGTGGGCCGTTGGGTTTTTTTCCATATTTGTTAGCATATTCTTGATAAGGTTTTGAAAGACTCTTTTTGTTCCTTAGAATACTTCTATTGATATCCCATCTTCTTCTGGTGATTTGTTTCTCCCAGTTGCTCTCAATGCAGCTTTCCCTTCACTTTCCAAAACTGTTGGTTCTTCTTCAAAAGATTCTTCTGGAAAGGAATCTGTCATCCTTTCATCTCCTTCCTATAATTTCTCAGTGTGTTGTTCCCATCTTTTCTTAGACATTTCTACCTCTAGATATTTCACTAGATATTTCCATTCCTTCTCTTACCTGCTTCCATTGCTGTTGCTTCAGATGTGGGGACGACCCGTGAAGATGGAAGCGAAAAACTCTGAGGCAGAAGGAGCTCCATCAGAGGAAGGTCAGAGGGCGCAGGCCCAGGAGGATGCCCGAGATGCCCTGTCAAGTGGTAAGGGAGCCTCCTGCCCAGATGGGGTTGGGGGACCGAGTCAAATTGTAGGGCAGAAGGTGCAGGATAGGAGAAAAGGGAAATGCTTTTGCAGACTTCATAGAATGGAGTTCTGGGACACAGAGTGCCATAGGATGTCGTGATGTCCTTACATTCTTATTTACATTAATTAAAATGTGCATCTCTCCCTTCCATTAGAGGGTCTCAAGGTGGCTCAGGAAAGGAAAGGAAGAGAAATCTGGGTGCTTCTTTTAGCCATGGTGAATGAATAGAACGTCCACATTCCCCAGACGTGGATGGCCAGTGGGGGGCGGGGCAGGTTGAAACTGTCAGGAACCCCATAGTTTGAGAGAGAGAGAAAGAAGAAAACCTGTTCCAAAGTCTCTGTGATTTATTGAACGAAAAGCATACTGCACCACTTTTCAAAAAAGCAGCAATTTCAGTCTTCATCTTGCAGAAGGGAAAAGAAAAATGATACCTATAAACAAATACTGCACTTATTACTCATTTAGGAATTATTATTTATTTAGGAATGCATTTGGGCCGCTCTGGCAAGACCTAACCATGGTGTTGGCAGAGGTCCCTTAGTATCTCAAACACTGGTGTTCAATACCTTTAGAATCCAGATTAGCTGTCAGTCAAGAAATCGGATGGTCCTGACAAAGCCCAGACCCATCCCTTTTCTGGCCAGAAGACTCTGATTGGAGTAATTGAATTCCTAGGTTAAAACACACACACACCCTGTCCAGGCAGGAGCTTGGAGCCACCGGTCCGCATATCTAGGTGTTTTGGCTTTAAGTCTGGAACTCAGAAATGTAAACAGTTCTTTTAGAGCAGAGTGCAGGGTGCCTTGTCAGGCTGAAGAGCCTCCTGCAAAGCCTTATGGGAGAGAACCAAACAGAGAGGCCTAAGACAATTCAGGCTTCTTTCAGAACTGCCGCATCATGCTTATAATTCTGCCAGATTCCCCTTAGAATACAATGGGGAGTTTGGAGAGTGGAGGGATAGACAGAATCTAAAAACAGCTCCACGGGAGGGACTGGCAGGAATAAGGTGTGATCAGCATCTCAGTTTGAGAAGAAAGATGAACTGATAACAGAAATGCTCACCCATTCCTGAGCACTCCCTGACTGGTGCCTTGGCTTCTTGCTTGGGTGATGATTGAAACTCTTTCTTTATTCCAGCTGCAGATGTAGAGGAGACAGCTGGGGAATTCCAGGGGTACTGTTTGGAAAAAGTCAAGAATGAAGATGCCGATGGACAGTTCGGAGATGGACATGGACATGGGCCACAGAGGCCGGAGGGAAGCCAAGCAGGTAAGAGGAGGGATAAGCCCATTCCTTGCCAAGGAAGGTGTTTCCATGCAATGCCAGTCCAAGAAGAAAG
>NW_015169970.1:18303-18720 GCF_001447785.1 Gekko japonicus | reverse complement strand
ACGAGGAACTATGTGGTCCTGGGAAGTATTTCATTCAGAGCTGGTATAAACTTGAATAAAAAAGGATTTATTTAAATAAATATTAAATAAGAGGGTGATACAAGGTAACTAGTAATGTGTAAATGATGTACAATTGCTTTGGTATCACACTCAATCTTATCCCTCACTGACAGGGATCTTTGCATGTAACTTTGTAACACTTGTTTATCTCAGTGCCATATATGATCACTGTTTCACTCCAGTTAGTTAGGACACTCAGACTTTCCTTTAACTGTTCTTCACTTAAACTTTACTTTACCTTTTCCTATACAATCAGCTTTTAGCTCTCATTCTCTTTCTCACTGAACAACCGCAGCTGTCCGCTTTAACTGCTTCAACACAGAACTAACTAACTGTCTAACGAAACTTCAACTGTCA
>NW_015169970.1:5363-18111 GCF_001447785.1 Gekko japonicus | reverse complement strand
GGAACACATCTCTTTGTCCAAAGAGATGGGTGTAGCTTCTTCTGGCTTCAGGAAGTTCTGATAGTCTTTAAACTGCAAGTTCGATTTAGTTCATTCTTCTTGGTTGCCGTTAAAGTCTGTGGGTTACTTAACTCACAGTCCCACTCTGCTGGGTTGTTGTTCTCCTCTACGTGATGTCCTCATTTAGGTTGATGTCATCTCTGGGATGCACCACTGCTGGACGGGGGTCATCTCGGGGATGTCTACAATCTGCTGGGCTGAGGTCATCTCGGGGATGTCCAAAAACAGCTGGGCTGGGGCCATTTTCCTCTCATGTTTCACTGTAAGGCTGCAGCCATCTTGGCTTTGGTCTTCTCTGCTAGGTTGTTGTTCAGTTTTATTGTTTCCTCTATCTGGAAAACTTTTCACAAGCTGTGCCTTTTTAGGTCTCTGGTCAATAAGCTGTTCTATCATTTCCACTGTCTCTGTAGTAGACTGGCACAGCTGACACTCATTTGCAAAGTCCTTGTCTTCTTTAGGGTCAAAACTTGCTTCAGGCACTACAGCACAGATTTCTTTTTGCTCCTGCTGCAAGGCAATGTCTTCCTTCAACACTGTAATTTGAGCTCTACTTTCTTTTGCTTCCACATCTTCTCCCAGTAAAATGGATTCATTCTGCAGCTTTTCAGGATTTCCTTTAGAAGGATCAGATATGTTTACCTTGGATTTTTCAGTTACAACTCTATGGACTTCAACTGTCACTTTTTTATCTACAGGGATATCAGTACTAGTCTCTTCAGCAGACACATGTTCTAATTCTTTACTAACAGATTCTAGAAGACAGGTATTCTGGGTCAGCTTATTCCCTTCTGCACTAGCAGTACTGAGGTCTGATGAGGCTTGCTTACTTGCAGGTAATTGCAAAGAAATGTCAGATACCGCCTTTTCATTTTCAACTTCTACTGTAACCTCAGCTGTAGTTTCTTCTAGGAATGATTTATTGGAAGTTACAGTAACACCTGGATGCTGGAGTAGTTCAGCAGTGTTCTCTCTGGCATTTACTTTCTTCTCCAATTGATATTTTAAGAGGTCTTCATAGTTAGCTCTGACTGATGCCAATACTTTAGCAAAATAGTCTGTCATCGAGACACCAAACAGCTTGTTTTCTGAGCCTATTGGTTTGCCTTGAGGCAAATCTTTTGGTGTAACTTGAGGAAACTCACGTTTGAATTCACGGTTTCCCTCTTTCTCCCTCTCAAGTTCAAGTCTTGCTCTTTCAAATTGCAATCTCTTTGCTTCCAATTGTAACTCTTTGTCTCTAAGTGCAGCCCTCAGTTTTAATTCCTTATTCTTAAGTGCTGTTGTCATTTCTAATTTCTTTTTCTCAAATTCAGCTTCAACCTTCCGCTTTTCCATTTCTCTATCTCTGTTCTCTCTCAGAAACTCTAAATAGTCTGGATTGGGGTTAAACCTTCCCTCACTATCACGTTTGCCAGCATCTACAGCGTTTTGAATCAAGCTAGCTCTCATCTTATCTGCATTTTCCCCTTCATGAGGTAAATTTAAGTCTATACATTTTTGGATTAAAGCCTCTTTTTTAATCCTAAAAAGCTGCCATTTTTCACTTAATATATGCTCTCTTCCTCCGCCGAGGGGGGGGGTTTCCATGGAATCCCAGTCCAAGAAGAAAGGTCAGTCAAAAAGAGAAGGAACAGAGGCCTCCATCCTAACCAGAAAATCCACTCCAGGGAAAATGAAAGTGTGGCCTTTGCAGAGACCTTCAGTCAGAGAATGAACATCATTTTGCAGACACAACTTCTGTGACGTCCTCCTTATTGGGGAGGACTAGTTTCACTTTAAAAGTTCTTTTTATTTTGTTTAACTGGGTAGAATCTGCTGTCACCAGGAAATTTTAAGGATTTCCAAACCTTTATGCTTTTACTTTTGCTCTTACTGGTTTGGTAGACTGAGTTCAAGGCTCACGAGGAACTATGTGGTCCTGAGAAGTATTTCATTCAGAGCTGGTATAAACTTGAATAAAAGAGGATTTATTGAAATAAATATTAAATAAGAGGGTGATACAAGGTAACTAGTAATGTGTAAATGATGTACAATTGCTTTGGTATCACACTCAATCTTATCCCTCACTGACAGGGATCTTTGCATGTAACTTTGTAACACTTGTTTATCTCAGTGCCATATATGATCACTGTTCCACTTCAGTTTGTTATGACACTCAGACTTTCCTTTAACTTTTCCCTATACACTCAGTTTTCAGCTTTCTTTTTCTCTCTCACTGAACAACCGCAGCTGTCCTTCTAACTGCTTCAACACAGAACTCAGAACTGTCTACATCAACAGTCAACTTGTAACTGTAACTCTTGACTGACTCATATAGTCATCCAACCAGATTCCCTTCCAAAACCCCTCCCCCTCTCTGTCAACCACCAATCATACCACACTTGCCTCTCTCAACCACTCTAGTCTATCTACCACAGCCATGCAACCATATTCAAAGTATCTCTCTTGCAGGAGGCTTAATGTGTCACAGAATCATAGAATCAGAGTGTTTGAACGGACCTCCAGGGTCATCTAGTCCAACCCCCTGCACAATGCAGTAAATTCACAAATACCTCCCACACACACACCCAGTGACCCCTATTCCATGCCCAGTACTTTTAAAGTGTATGTTATTATAAACTTAGGCATACATTGGGAAGAAGCCACTGTAATATTCGGATTGCGTATGGAAATTCAGGTGCACATCAGGCTTTCTTGTGTGGGTTCTAACAGAATCTCTTTCTTTATTCCAGCAGGAGATGACAAGAGGGATGAGGAGGATGAGGAACTGCATCCTCTATCGCCAGGTGAACTCAAGAATGAAGACTTGAGAGGAAACTTCAGAAACCAAGTTGGACCTAAGAGGCAGAAAAGAAGCCACATCATCCAGAAGAGGGATAAACCCATTCCTTGCCAAGGGGGGGATTCCCAAGAAGTAATTCACATGGTGAAGGAAACATACAAGTGCTTGGCGTGTGGAATGAACTTCTCAGATCAATGCCAATATAATGTCCATTTACAAATGCACAGTGGAAAGAAGACCGATAAATTGCTGGAGTGTGGAAAGACTATGTTTTGCAGAGCAGAGCTCCTTAGACAGCAAAGAACACAAAGAACACATAGAGGAGAGAAACGTTATAGCTGCTCAGAATGTGGCAAGAGATTTTCAGAAAAATCAGACCATGTTCGACACCAAAGGATTCATTCAGGTGGGAAGCTATTTTGTGGGAAGAGATTCAGTCGCAGTGGCCACCTTCAAACCCATCTAAGAAACCACACAAGGGAGATGCCTTTTGATTGCTCAGAGTGTGGGAAAAGATTCAGTTACGGTAGCAGTCTTCAACAGCATCAAAGAACCCACACAGGGGAGAAGCCTTTTGAATGCTCAGAGAGTGGGAAGAGATTCAGTCACAGTAGCAGTGTTCAACAACATCATAGAACCCACACAGAGGAGAAGCCTTTTGAATGCTCAGAGAGTGGGAAGAGATTCAGTCACAGTAGCAGTGTTCAACAACATCATAGAACCCACACAGAGGAGAAGCCTTTTGAATGCTCAGAGAGTGGGAAGAGATTCAGTCACAGTAGCAGTGTTCAACAACATCATAGAACCCACACAGAGGAGAAGCCTTTTGAATGCTCAGAGAGTGGGAAGAGATTCAGTCACAGTAGCAGTGTTCAACAACATCATAGAACCCACACAGAGGAGAAGCCTTTTGAATGCTCAGAGAGTGGGAAGAGATTCAGTCACAGTAGCAGTGTTCAACAACATCATAGAACCCACACAGAGGAGAAGCCTTTTGAATGCTCAGAGAGTGGGAAGAGATTCAGTCACAGTAGCAGTGTTCAACAACATCATAGAACCCACACAGAGGAGAAGCCTTTTGAATGCTCAGAGAGTGGGAAGAGATTCAGTCACAGTAGCAGTGTTCAACAACATCATAGAACCCACACAGAGGAGAAGCCTTTTGAATGCTCAGAGAGTGGGAAGAGATTCAGTCACAGTAGCAGTGTTCAACAACATCATAGAACCCACACAGAGGAGAAGCCTTTTGAATGCTCAGAGAGTGGGAAGAGATTCAGTCACAGTAGCAGTGTTCAACAACATCATAGAACCCACACAGAGGAGAAGCCTTTTGAATGCTCAGAGAGTGGGAAGAGATTCAGTCACAGTAGCAGTGTTCAACAACATCATAGAACCCACACAGAGGAGAAGCCTTTTGAATGCTCAGAGAGTGGGAAGAGATTCAGTCACAGTAGCAGTGTTCAACAACATCATAGAACCCACACAGAGGAGAAGCCTTTTGAATGCTCAGAGAGTGGGAAGAGATTCAGTCACAGTAGCAGTGTTCAACAACATCATAGAACCCACACAGAGGAGAAGCCTTTTGAATGCTCAGAGTGTGGAAAGAGATTCAGTCGGAGTGGCACTCTTAAAAAACATCTAAGAATCCACACAGGGGAGAACATAAGAACGTAAGAGAAGCCTATGGTGGATCAGGCCAATGGCCCGTCCAGTCCAACACTCTGTCACACAGTGGCCAAAAATACCAGGTGCCATCAGAAGATCCAGCGGTGGGGCCAGGACACTAGAAGTTCTCCCACTGTTGCTCCCCCCACCCAAGCACTTGCCCCATCACTTGCCCCAGAAGCCTTTTGAATGATCAGAACGTGGGAAGAGATTCAGTTGCTTTGACCACCTTCAAATCCATCTAAGAACCCACACAGGAGATAAGCCTTTTGAATGCTCAGAGTGTGGAAAGAGATTCAGTCAGAGTGGCTTTTTAAAACAGCATCAGGGAATCCGAACTATGTAACTGCTTAACTCAGAGATGTCAAACTCATTTGTTGCGAGGGTGTTATCTGACATAAATGTCACTTTGTTGGTCTGGACCATGAGTGGCATAAAATGTAATGCCAGGTACCACAGATATAAACTTCAGAAAGGACACAGGAAACACAGTTAACAATATTATTTTCTACTCAAAATACAAACACCCTTAAAATGTTAAGAGTGTTTCCTAACTGACTCCTCTTGCTCTGAATCATTGCATCAAAATCTGGAGTCAGTGTCTGTGCTGTAGCAATCTTGAGTATGCTTTTTAGGTGTGTATCAAGCTGAGAACATACCTTTGATTTATAGGCATTTATTACAGTAAAGAGCTGTTCACAGACTGGAGAAATGCATTGCCTCCTGGAGAGGTGACAAGCAGACTTTAATTTTTTTTAAAGTTTATTTATCTGAGTCAGAGACAAACCGGGGGGGGGGGGGGAAATTAAACCGGGGGGGGGGGGAGTAAATTAGCCCATGGCTCTCAGGATGCACCTGTATGCCCAGGATACACCTGTGTGACCTGGGCAGAGCAGGTGTCATGATCTGAGCTGTGCCACCAGAGGCCTACTAGGCCCGGAGAGCCTGGTTAGCAGTAGGGGAGGCTGGGCCTACAAATCCCAGAAGGCCTTGGGAAGTTTTGGTGCCGATTTTGACCAATAGGGAAGAAGAGGGCTGGGGAACAAAAGAGCTGGTGCCAGAGGAGAAGCTGTTCTTTCTTCCAAGAGGGCAGAGCCAGAAGGAAGGCTGCTGCAGGGAAGAGAGCCTCATCCTGTGGGAAGGGTGAGTAATTTAAGGCCACTTGAGATCATGAGCTAGGAACAGTATATATTTAGTTGCGTTAGGGCATTTGATTTCTTTTCACCCACTTACTGTTATTATTCTGCACCTTGTTGTTTGCCCTCCTATAAAATAAACCTTTTCCTTGTTGTACTCTGCCTGGTCATCGCACCTATTATTCAGCCAAAAGGGAGGTCTGAAGGTCTTGGGAGGGTGCTCTGGGCCTTCTCAAGGGATCCTAAATTCAGAGTGGTGGCAGCGTCAGGTGACACCCCCACCTGAGCCGTGACAGCAGGTCAAAGAAGGGGTGGAGCCAGAAGGGGTCGAGCCAGAGGTTTAATAAAAGTGAACATGCTGCTAGGCTGGGCTGGGCTGTCTGGCTGGTTGCAGGATGCCAGAGAAAATGAAACATCCTTAGAGCATTTTGTATCTTTCTAAGCTTGGAATTGTCTGCTGTACTTTGAAATCTAGCTAGAGTATGTTTTAGAACCAGGACAGGGGATGCGATTATGACCAACTTTTATTTGTCCTTCTGCTTGCAGATCTGGTGCTGCGCTAAACGTTTGCTTGGAACCTTTTTCATTTTTTAAATAGATATTTTACTCTTTGAAGCTGGTAGTGTTCTCTGGACCTCATCTAATGAGCTGCCAGGGGGCATTGGATCCTACAGGGCCATTTGAAGCCACATAGGGTCCATTTGGCTCTGCGGGAGAGCTGAAATCTACTCGCTGCCCAACCAGGGTTGGGGTGAAACATTCAGATGGGCCTTCAGGGCATGATGGTCTGACCATGGCACTGCTGAGGCAGTGACCCAGTCCATTGTGACCCTTGCCATGAAGATCAGATCGAGTGTGTGTCCGGTCCGGTGAGTGGGAGTCGTTACATATTGGGAGAGTCCCAGAGCCACCACGGATGACAGTAAGTCCATCGCTTGAGTGGAGGCCATATAGTCTGCATGGACATTGAAATCATGCAGGACAGTCAGTCTAGGGTGTTCCAATGCCCAGCTGGACACGGCCTCCACCAGGGATGGCAGGCTGCTGGCCAGTTCTTTTTTCAACAAAAAACCAAAGATAAAGTAAAAGCAAAGACAAGTCTTACCTTACAGTAATTATGTTTTGTTGTCATAATTATTACTTTATGTTTGGTTTTTAATATGCTTTTGCTGTTTTATTATCTGCAGTATGTGATTATTTTAAAAATGGAATTTTTTTTGCCTTAAATTTTGTACAATAATGAAAACATTGTCTTCTATTTATAAAAAAAATCAATAAAAAGGTGTGCAATCCTTTTATCTGGGTCACATCTGGGGCTGGCTATGGGGATGGTGGAGGCCAGACAATGATCATTTAGGTGCAGACGATACCACTCTAATGGCAGAAAGTGAAGATGATCCCTAAATTTAGGGATTTCATGGCAGAACAGCACATATTTTTTCACACTGTGATCCCTACGTCTTCAGCACTCTCTGAATCAGGCCATAGGGCGCTGCATTTTCGCTGGATCCCAGTGGGCAAGGCAAAGGAGTGCTCAAGATGTCTCTTTCATTTGTGACCCAGGCTCGTGGGAGTTTTAAAATATCTTTTATACAGATGGCAGCAGCGTCCAAGCCTTAGGAACAAAGCACACATATTTTGCTGGATATGCATAAATTAAGAGTGTCTTTACTCACCAATTTACGTTGGAAATGTAAAAAGAATGTAGGAACCTTTTACCACATGTGGTGGAAATGTAGCAAAATACAAAAATACTGGAAAATGGTACACAAAATAATTCTAGAAATTCTGGATTTAGATGTTCTATTAACACCTGAAGTATATTTGTTAAATATAATTCCAAATGGCTATTATGTACATGATGTATATTTGATAACATATAACGGCTGCTTGAATATTATTGGCAAAAAACTGGAAACTAGATATAGTACTCTCAAGGGAGGACTTAATACTAAAATTGTTAGAACTTGCACAAATGGATAATTTGAGTTTATTGCTTCAAGATAAAGATAAGACAGTACAAAATAAAAGATCGTCAAGGGTATATAACTGGATAAAGCATGTAATAGATCTATAGACTATATTGGTATGTAATCTAAAAGCTTAAAAAGTTTGTTTTCTTTTTGAAAATGTGTATCTTTACTCACACAAAGGAATTTGTTTTACAGGAAAAGAAATTTTTCCAGCACCAGACGTTGGCAGCCCAGCATGCTGCTGGTTTTGGAAGTGGTGAAAGCTGCCCCTTCAGGTGCCCTTGTAGCAATCGATATAGATACACACTAATTACGTTTTGGAAGCAATATGGCTTTTGTGATTCCAGGGGCAAATCAAATGAAAGCCAAATGGACCTGGTAATGATGAGCTGACCTCTGTGAGAGGAAGCAACTTTATGTTCATCCCATAAAAGCACATCAAACTCAAGGTGATCCCCAAACCTTCGCCTGTGTCTTAAAGGATGGTTGGTATCAGGCACTTAAGAACATAAGAGAAGCCATGTTCAATCAGGCCAATGGCCCACCCAGTCCAACACTCTGTGTCACATAGTGGCCAAAACCCAGGTGCCATCAGGAGGTCCACCAGCGGGACTAGAACTCCAAAAGCTCTTCTACTGTCACCCCCCCAAGCACCAAGAATACAGAGCATCACTTTCCCAGACATAGTTTTCCATGTACCTTGTGGCTAACAGCCACGAATGGACCTCTGCTCCATATGCTTATCCAGTCCCCTCTTCTCAAAGCTGGACACAAGACAGTACCTCCTTGTTCTATGCGTATAAAAGGAAGTACTTCACCCAAAGAGTGATTAACACATGGAATTCACTGCCACAGGAGGTGGTGGCGGCTACAAGCATGGACGGCTTCAAGAGGGAATTGGATTAACATATGGAGCAGAGGTCCATCAGTGGCTATTGGCCACAAGGTATAGATGGCCACCAAATAAGAAGGGAGCACTCACTGGAGAAGACCCTGATGCTGGGAAAGATTGAAGGTCAAAGAAGATGGGGACAGCAAAGGATGAGATGGTTAGACAGTGTCATAGATGCAATGAACATGAAATTGAGCAAACTTCAGAGGACGGCGGAAAATAGGAGGGCCTGGCGAGATCTTGTCCATGGGGTCACGAAGAGTCGGACTCGACTGTGCAACTGAACAACAACAACAACAATAAATAAGAACTCTTGGTCTGGGGCGAGTGATGCTCTGTATTCTTAGTGCTGGGGGGGGGAGTGCGAGGGATTCTAGTGTCCTGGCCCCACTGGTGGACCTCCTGATGGTACCAGGTATTTTTGGCCACGGTGTGACATAGTGTCAGATTGGCCTGATCCAGCATTGGCTCCTCTTATGTTATTTTGTTCTTATGTTCTCTTATGAAAGAGGCTTATGAAGGATTGGGTTTCCTCCTCCTGGGACACAAGGGCACTGTCCTTGCACTCCAGGGTAAATGTTGATGGCCCAGTCTGGCTAAACATGTGGCTAACTGGAAATCAGGTTTGTTGGTAAATCCCTCAAACATAGCCAAACCCTCACCCAGCCTCCTTCCCCAAGGGCACTGAACCTTTTGAGATTCTTTACATGGATCACATGGGGCCACTGCCTCTGGCACATGGCTATAGATATTGTCTAGTCATTGTGGCTTCTCTGGCCCAGTTTACATGGATCATTGTCCAGAAGGGGTTTACATCTAGGGCTTTGGTCATGGCTTTAAGGCCTTGTATCAGTGTCCACGCATGATGCCTTTATCCCTTTAAGACATCTCATGCCATTGCCATCAGACACAGCTGGGACAATTTGCCCTTTACTATATCATGCCACTAGTTGGAATGTCTAACTTAAGCGTCTTTTTGCCTGCTAGACCTGATAGTGTTGAGGTGTGAATTTGCGAAGAGACCTTAGACTCCACTTAATAAGAAATAGTATTTTGATATGTGCACGGTAATTGTAAGTATAGTCTATTGATTCTTGATGTATCTGCATGATTTAAACATTTCCTTTTGCAAGGAGTTGTAGTTTCTTTGATTTTTTTGTATTTTCATCCATGGGGACCTACCTTGACTCACTATACCTTTTGATGAAGGATTGTCTTCAAAACAGTCTTAAGATAACGTATGCTACCGTTGGGGTATACTGGACAGTATTTTCTCTATGGACAGTTATTGCCCCTAGGAGGACTTGTGCTTTTGGACTATTTTTGGATTGTACCACTTTAAGTATCGTCAGTATGTGGTTTATGTGACTGATGTGCAGTACATTCTTTTGAAATGCTATATGTGCTTAAATATTCAATATATGCCTATGAGTATTACGTCTTAAAAACTCTTTGGGAGAGTTTCTACCTTTTCATTTCTAGATTTACACTCTCCCTTCCCCGTTAGTTTTGTGCTCAGCAGAATTTATGGCAGCCGCTGCTCTGAGGAACTTCACAGTGCAACACAGTGACCCATTCTGTGCTCAATCTAACAGATTTGTGTGGTGTTAGATATTGGTGATAATGTGGGACCTCTCAAAAAAACGTATTGTGAACTACCCTCTCCTGGTATAAGGGGCTTCCTTCTGTACAGATACCTATTACTAATATCTTAAAGGGCCCACTGCAAAAGACTCCTTATGACTGGATTTCAGTAAAGCTTTTGACAGGGTTCCCCCTGATGTCCTGATGGGTAAACTAGAGGACAGTGGACTGGACTCTAGGATAGTTATGTAGATAGGGAATTGTTTAGAGAACTGCACTCAAAGAGTAGTTGTCAATGGCATTTCGTCTGAATGAGGGGAGGTGTCCAGTGGGGTGCCACAGAGCTCAGTTCTGGGCCCAGTACTTTTCAATATTTTTATAAATGATCTGGATAAGGGTGTGGAGGGGATACTCCTTAAATTTGCAGATGACACCAGCAAACACACCAGAAGATATAGAATTCAACGAGATTTGAACACCCTGGAAAAGTGGGCAGATGTGAACAAGGTGAAGTTTAAGAAGGGTAAGTGCCGAGTTCTACATCTGGGGAACAAAAAGGAGGAACATGCATACGGGATGGGGGATACACTTCTGAGTAGCAGTGTGTGTGTGTGAACAAGATCTTGGGGTACGGGTGGACTGTAAGTTAAATGTGAGCAGCCAGTGTGATGCAGCAACAAAAAAAGCTAATACGATCTTGGGCTGTATCAACAGAGGCATAACATCCAAATCGCAAGATGTCATAGTCTCACTGTACACTGCATTGGTCAGGCCACACCTGGAGCATTGTGTGCAGTTCTGGAGACTTCAGATCAAAAAGGATATAGAATGGAGCAGATGCAGAGGAAAGCGACAAGGATGCTCGTGGGCCTGCAGACCAAGCCCTATAAGAAAAGGCTGAGGGACTTAGGAATGATCAGTCTGGAGAAGAGGAGGTTGAGAGGGGACATGATTACTCTCTTTAAGTATTTGAAGGGCTGTCTTTTAGAGGAGGGCAGGGAGCTGTTCCTGTTTGCAGCAGAGGATAGGACTCGCAATAATGGGTATAGATTAAGGGCAGGAAGGTATGGGCTGAATCTTAGAAAAAACTTTTTTACAGTAAGGCAGCCAGATAAAAGAAACCGGGACCGATTCTCTCAGTCCTGTCCAACAGAGTATTGGAACTTCCACCTTTACATCATAGTTGTGAATCTAGGGTTGCCAGGTCTGGGGTGGAAAATATCTGGAGACTTTGGGGGTGGAGCCAGGAGGGGGGGGGGAGGGGCCTCAGCACGGTAGAATGCCACAGAGTCCACCATCCAAAGTGGCCATTTTCTCCAGGGGAGCTGATCTCTGCCAGCTGGAGATCAGTTGTAAAAGTGGGTGATCTCCAGGCCCCACCGGGAGGCTGGCAGCCCTAGTTGTGAAACTCAGTTTTGTCCCAGTAGATAACGTCAAACCCGTTTCCAAATGTTATCATGTTCCATCATGTTTTTCTGCCAGAGCTCTGCTGGCACATAGGTTTAGCCAAACTATGTCACTTATGTTTTTCTACATGCTTGGAGAATCCGTGTTACCCGTCAGTTTCCATTTTATTCTTCTACCCCATTTGATTAAAAAAAAATTGTAGCACAGGACTTTTACCCTTATTCCTGTTCGTTTTCTTTTTTGATTGAGCTTCTTCTTCTCACGAGGGGGCGGTCCCTCCCCTTGGTGCTCCTCCATGCAGATTCCGGCCTTGTTAGGCAGAGCCTGCAAAGTTCAGCTCTTCACAGGTCTAAAAGGGGTTTCCACTCTAATGTCACTCTGACCTAGTCTATGTTTCCCAGTGGTTTCCTGCCAACAGCAGTTTTAACCCATAAACGTAGTTAGTTTGCAAACAGCTTAAAAAAAAATAGACAAAAAGCAGGCAACAGAATGATGATCTCCCCATCCTACCTTGCAGAACTGGTGTTGGGCAAACTAATTGTCTCAGTAAACAGGCACAGAATGGGGGGTTGCACTGTACCTGCTAAATGTGGCTGGAAGTCTGGCAAATTTCATTCAACCGTTCTTCTGACTGAGAACTTTAGTGTCCTTGGGACAGGTGGGGACAGTCCCACTGATTTTAGAGGGCCTCCCACTGATTTTAAGGGCCTTTCTTCCAAGCCACTTTTCCAGCACAGGAATGCAAGGGGGGGGGGTTCAGAACCATCAGACATATCACAAAAAAATGACTAAAGTCCAAAACCAACAGTTTCAAGAACTGTCAGGTCTGGAAGTAAAAAATAAAAAGGTGAAATATTTAGGAATAAATATAATAGATGCAGTTCTTTGGTGAAGGATAATTACGTGGAACTCATATTGGACATTAAGAAAGATTTGGAAAAATGGAAAAACTTACAAATATCCCTGATGGGAAGAATAGCTACAATAAAAATGAACATTTTACCAAGATTGATCTTCTTATTTCAAACAATTCCAGTCCTTCAAAATCAAAAAATATTTTAAAGAACTCAATAAATTGATGATCCAATTTGTATGGCAAATCAAGAAACCAAGAATAAAATTGAAAGCACTAGACCAGGGGTGTCAAACATGTGGCCCAGGGGCCGGATCAGGCCCCCAGAGGGCTTCTATCAGGCCCGCAGTGGAACTGGCTGTCTTCTGCTTCTTCTTCCAGTTCTGCTGCTGCTGC
>NW_015169970.1:1394-4232 GCF_001447785.1 Gekko japonicus | reverse complement strand
GCGCGCGCTTCTTCGTTGCGCGCCGGCTTGTCTTGTGATCAGCACCTCTCCCTTGCCATGGAACCTCCACGGTACCTCCACAGGACCTCCACAGGACCTCCACAGGAGGTCTGATCGCGTAACTGCGCAGTAGTTTGCCCCAGGGCAAACAGCCACGCTTCTCCTCTGCAGTTTCCTGCCCGTGTGACCGGGGCCAAATAGAATCAAGATATGTTAAAGACAAACAAATAGGCTTTTATTCAAAGATAACAGAAATAGATAAGGTATTGTATACTGATGAGAAATTAAGAAATTATATGTAATGATGCTAGAAAACACAAGATGAAATAGTTAAAAATTCAATGGGCACAAAACTTGGGTCATAATATTGATTCAGACCAGTGGTCACAGGTATGGAAAACAAATGTAAAAATGACTAAAGCAATTTCATATAAAGAAAATATTTCTACCAAACCAAGAGTTGCTTAGAAGTGAAGAGGAAAGGTCCTATGGCTATTCATTGAACATTCACTTGACATAACTGAAGGATACTCACTTGCAGCCAGATAGGGAGGGAGGGAGGGAGGGAGGGAGAGAGAGATTCTCAAGGATCCCATCTTGGGAGAGGGCGTGTTGTAAAGGCTGGCAACTGAAAAAATGGGATCTGGTTCCTTCCAGAGTCTTTCTGAGGGCCTCTTGGCAACAGGCCAGGCTTGGCCGATGGCCACCACACTGGACATGCTGAACTATCATTTTCACTACCACACCACCTACTTGAGGCCCCCAACTAAGCGGGAGTAGCCAGGCAGTTCTCACAACCACATGTTGTTATTCACACATCATCCCAATGGCAGCAATTTGCACCTTGGGCACCTATGAGAGATCCTTACCCAGAGAGGCCACGCTCCCATAATTCTCCAGCATAACGTCCCTGTAGAGAGCTTTTTGGCCCGGAGCCAGCAAGGCCCACTCGGCCTCAGGGAAATTCATGGCCACCTCCTCAAAAGAAAAGGGAGACTGAAAGGAGAAGCAGATTCCCTCCTTAGTGATCTGTCCAGAGACTACACTCTCAACAGGGGCATTCTGAGAGGGTGCAGGATGCAGAGTTTGGCATACGTAAAGAGAGTGGAGTTCAGAGCCTGTCCCTCTTTGGTCAGCAGGACCAAAAACCTCCTTGAGAAAGAAGTGGGGACCTGACTATCCCCCAGTCTTCTCCCCCTACCTGGACCATAGGTGGAGCAGCCGTTTCCACTCCTCTGAAAAGACAACAGGTTGACAACATCTCTTCACTGCCTACAAGGGAGACAAAATTGGAAGGATAAATATTAACCTGTAGTTCCTATTTTCTTTGCTTCTTTGAATTCTGCTCCATGCATCCCTGTTCCCAGGGTTGTGACACCTTGACTTCTTTACACTCAAGAATATTTGTAATCTCTATCCTACCAAAACAGATGGCATGAGGAATGTAATGTAACCATCTCTGAAGATGCATGGAGCCATCTCTGGTCATCACCACCCTTTAATTCTAAGATTACTATGAAACTGCAATCCTTCAAAATTTTATCTCATTGGTATCCCCCGCCACATAAACTAGCTTGCATCAAGCCATCAACCCAGCCTACAGTCCCTAATGCTGGAAGAAATGTGATGACATAGGAAATTACTTACATTGCTGGATCTTTTGCCCTCTAGTTATTCCGTTCTGGAAGGAAGTTCTAGCTCATATCAAATCCATCACTGGCACCGACATTCTACCCACACCAGAAAATCTATTTTTGAACAGCTGGGATGAACAACATTCTAGCAGATCAACGGTAGACAGGGTCTCCTTGTTGCTTTTTGCAGCGAAAACGGTCATTGCCACACACTGGAAAATTACAGTGACACCCACACTTTCACAATGGCATAAAAAGCTGTGGGATTTGTACGTTATGGCTAAACTCTCGTACAATCTTATGCGATTTGATAAAGTAACAACCCATACAAAATTTGTACCTACTTGGTTTTCCATCTTAGAGTACCTCTTAGGACAAGAAAACATCCTTAAAGTGATGGATGTATTATGGTTATGGTAAGGTGTAATAACATGAATTATTATTCATCGTGGGCATCTACAATTTCATTCTGTGTTGTACAATGTACATTTCTAGATAATATCACAATGCTCATGTTTAGTTAAGACTTATGATTAATGGTATTGTTAAAGTGCAAATGGTGTTATCATGACATGTCTTTTGATGTTCACCTTATACTTAACTAGACTTTGTATTTCTGTAATTTATATTGTTATTATGATGGAAAAATAAAAAAACTTTATTGGGAAAAAAAAGAATATTTGTAATGACTTTTAGTGAGGTGGAAGAGAACCATCAGGTACCCATGAACCTCGCATTTTTATAAATGCTGCCAACATTTCTGTGAGGCTAGAAATGTGCCCTGTGAACCCTTTAGCTCCAAAGGCTGCAGCATCCCTGCTGGATCTGACCAAAACCCCAGGCACCCCATTTTTCCATCTGCTGGGCCCTCCCACCACCCATTTTCTGACAGGGCTGGGAGCGCAGCCCTGTGCCGATTTCCTCCTGAGGAATCCCACTGAGGTGCATTACGGGGCGCCTCTGTGGGCAGCCGGGCCGAAGTCAAGTCTAGCCCAGCGGGAGGGGGGGGGATGTCTGGGCGCTGCTCTCGACGACGGGGAGGGCGGGAGGAGGAGCCTCTTCTCTCCTGGGCCTGCAGCTCTGAAAGGGTTAAAGCCGCCGAGCTGTTGCCTAGAGAGGCCGAGCAATTGAGAGGCGGCTGGAGGGTGGAACGGTTCAGTCCCGAATTGGGGGGGGGGAGGGAGCAAGGAGGGAGGGGCTTCCG
>NW_015169970.1:0-774 GCF_001447785.1 Gekko japonicus | reverse complement strand
AAAAAAAAAACCCACGCCACCCCCAGTCCATTTTGAAAGCGGAGGGTTTTTTGAAAGCGGTGGGGTGGGAGGAGTCAGGGCTTGCTTCCTGCAAGCTAAGCCCCACCCCCAGCTCCCAGAAGCCCTCAGTTAGGCCTGGTGGAGCTGAGGTGTGGGCTGCACAGGCTTTCAGTGCATTCAGATTTCCCATGCAGAAAGGTAAGTAAGGAGCTGGCCTGGGCTCCATTTTGGGCAGCCATGCGGGGAGGTTGTTGTTGGTGTTGGGGGGGAAAGGGGAGCTGGCCTCCCTGCAGGATGGCCGGCTTGGGTGGCTGGGCCGCCTCCTGCCACTGTTGCTGTTTTTTTCGCACTCCCTGGAAAGCTTGCCTTGGGCAGCCATGCTGGGTAGGGGTGGGCGGGGGTGGGAGAGAGAGCTGGCCTCCGTGCAGGATGGCCGGCCAGGGTGGTTGGGGCGCCTCCGCCACTGTTGCTGTTTTTCCCCGCTCCCTGCAAGGCTTGCCTTGGGCAGCCAGGCAGGGAGGTGGGGGGGGAGCAGCGTCAACCTGGGGGGGCGGGGCTATCCCCGAAATTTTCTAGGGAAGACTTAGCCCCCTCCCCCAACCAGTGCAGGCAGAGCCGCTTGCTCCTGTTCCTCCAGAAACTGGTCAGTTTCCTGAACTCAGCCACTGACTTCTGCCTCTCAGATTCAGTTCGCTGCTGCAGAAATGGAGATGTTTTTCTTTCCTGACGGATGGAACAAGAGTACCCTAAAAAACTTGATACGTAATATAACCC
>NW_015169969.1:28084-33167 GCF_001447785.1 Gekko japonicus | reverse complement strand
CTTTTGGGGAAATGTCAGGCACAGGTTGAAAAGTCCAAGCTACACATATCAAACACAGAGGGAATGTACTGGTGTTTCCAAGGCTGGAGAATTTCACCCCACCTGTTGCTTCAAAGTTGCTTTGTTGCACTGAAGTTTAGTAAACATTTTGTTTGAGTGGAGACAGTCTGTCTGGAAACATATCCAGCACGATCCGCTACGAACTGCTTGCAAGTTCCTGAAAAGTCTGTGCCGACTGACCTGCCACAAACTTCAGTTTGCAAACCATGAAATGGCCAAAATTTGTCACAAACTTTAGTTTGTGAGCTGGTCCATGCCCATCCCTAACTGGAAGTATTAGATCCATCAGAGCACAAACTTCAGTTCGCAAACCATGAAATGGCCAAAATTTGTCACAAACTTTAGTTTGTGAGCTGGTCCATGCCCATCCCTAACTGGAAGTATTAGATCCATCAGAGCACCAAGGGGTCTGGAGACTGAACTAAGAACTTCCTGGGCTCCAGCCAGGATACCCCAGTTATCAGAGGATGATCACTCCCCAAAGCACAGAAAGAAAAGGCAGAGGGAGAAACAGTGCCTGCTATTGGCAGGCAGCGTGAAGCCTCTGGACTGGCCAATCCAATATTAGAAATCTATCTTTTTCGACTTGTCAGGTCAGGAGAGCAGTGTCTTCTGCCTGTTACGCTTCAGACAGAGCTTGAGCACTTAAGTCCAACAACAGGGTTTCTGGGTCAGAAAATCCCCCAATCTGTTGTCTGCGGCCTCCATCTGACCCTGGTGGACAGAATACTATTGTGTCTCAAAAACCATACATGCACAGCTTCTCTAAGAACGCATTTCAGGCAATTTCTGGCACAGTGATATAAAAGGATCCTGCGTGTTCCATCCAAATTTTAATACAGAATTTTCTATTAGCTTCATCTACACTAGTGTAAGCAGGGCTATTTTTGGTCAGGAATGCACAGGAATGGAGTTCCAGCTAGCTCCCAAGTTGGCCATGCCCAGCAGGAACTCATTAGCATAATAGGCCACACCCAACAGCAGAAACTCATTAGGATTGGCTACAATTTGGGGTGTGTGGCCTAACATGCAAAAAGCCCTGGGTTTTGACAACAAACACGGTAAAGAGAATAAGACGCAAAAGGTGGGTGTGGCTGGATGACCACACTTCTGGTAACATGGGGGTGTGGCCTAACGTGCAAATGAGCTGTGCTGTCAGGGGTTTGGCCTAATATACTAATGAGTTCTTGCTGTTGGGTATGGCCTATTAGGCTAATGAGTTCCTGCTGGGCTTTTTCTAAAAAAAAAAAAAAAGCCCTGAGTGTAAGGTGAAGTGAGCCATCAAGCCTCAGCTGACTTACAGCAACCCTTCAAGGGGGTTTGTCATTGACCCTCCTCTGTGTAGTGACCCCAGCCTTCCTTGGTGAACTCTCGTCCAAGTAGTAACCACAGCCATCTCTGCTTAGGTTCCAAGCTCTGACAAGATTAGGTTGGGCTAGTGTATAGAGTTGCCATCCTCCAGGCGGGGCCTGCAGATCTGCAGTTCAGTCCCCCTCCAGGAAAGAATAACAAATCATGCAATTGCTGCAATAAGTTCAAAAATTGCAGAACAATGACAATCAAATGTAGGCTTATTCTGATGTATTATTTCAAAATTCTGTGTTGTCCATTGTTGAGAAACTTCTGGCTAACATGGGAGCTATTTCATAGCCATTTGGAAATTGAGATTCCTACTATTGGATTGTTTGAAAAATACCACCACAACACAGAATTTTGATAAAGAACTCGAAACGAACTCTGGAAACTCGAGATGTTCGTCATTTGACCAATGGAATAAAAGAAGAAATTTGAAATAATACATCAGAATAAGCCTACATTTGATTGTCATTGTTCTGCAATTTTTGAACTTATTGCAGCAGTTGCATGATTTGTTATTCTTAGATTGCTGTGCCCTCGATTGTATCACCCCTCCAGGAAAGGACAGCTCAGGGGTGGAGTTTGCAGCATTAAACCTGCTGAAGTCCCTCCCCTCCACCCCCAAGATCTCCAGGAACTTCCCAACCTGGTGTTGGCAGCCCTACTAGTGTATCTGTCAGCACAGCCAAGAAAAACAGATAGAACGAAGATTATTTCCTCGTATTCCGTGAACAGTTAACAGCAAAATCTTCGCTCCAGAAGAAATAGCTATAGGCAAATCCATAGATTCCCATGCCTATCACTCATGCCTGACCCTGCTCATCAAAGGGATGTTGTAAACTCACATCCTCCTTTGTCTTATCTTCCTGTTCCTCTGAGTTGCAGGTCTAGAAACAGATCGAAATCCAACTCTCTTCTTTTGGCAGGGGTTACATTTTCCTTTTTCGCGGAAGGAGGAATATGAAATATTAAATCATGATGCACCGCCGGCCCAAGTCTCAATGTCAGGAGAGCAGACTGGCTGTTCTCATGAAGGATGAACTTGGTCGAGGTTCTGGAGCACACAGCGATCAATATCAGAGGCCCAGACTTCACAAGAAAAAGTGTGTGCATGTGGTTGTGTTGTGGGTTGTGTGGGTTTTTTTTTTAACTGAAGCCGCATAACCCTTCTTTATCAGCAGCAAAGTACCGTGAAACAGAAAGAAATTATACTCCTTGAAGACTTCATAATTATTGTGCTTTTAATGCAAGGAGGGGGAACGGAAACAAGTTTCCAATTATTTCCAAATGCCCTACGGAGAGGGAAGGAGTAGCCATGCTATCTCCAATCCCCCGTTATTACAGTCATTATTTCTCTGCAAGGATCTACAACTTTTGTCAACTACCCTAATAATGACATGAAACAGTGAGCATTAGAGAGGAGGGGGGAAATAGACCTTTCTATTTTTCCAAAGGTTATCAAAAGTGCTGAGAAGAGAAGAGCGAGAGAGCAATGTGGAGGTTTTTTTAATTATTATTAAAACAGGTAAAACGCTGCTTCAGTTGTTTCTCTGTTAATAGAAGGATGTGCAGTCAAACCCTCTGGAAGGCGTGAGCCCTTGAGAGAGAGCACAGAGGCATAATGGCATACGTTCCAATCACCCTCTGTCAGCTGCCATCTTTCAAACGTCGTGACGCTGTATTTAATTTTTTATCTCCCAGCTAAAAGCAGGGTGTGTGTAAAGCCCTTTATAAGAGAAGCTCAGTTTCACCTTGAAGGAAGAACAGTCGTTCTGCAAACTCGACTTTACTGCTGCTTATAGACTGAGACTCACTTGCCAAGAAACGGAATGTGCTTAAGCCTGACATCTGCTCTCAGCCTTAGGGTTGCCAGCTCGGGGTTGGAAAATACCTGAGGACTTTGGGGGTGGAGCTAGGAGAGGGCGGGGTCTGGGGAGGGGCTTCAGCATGGTACAATGCCACAGAGTCCACCCTTCAAAGCAGCCATTTTCTCCAGGGGAGCTGATCTCTGTCAGCTGGGGATCAGCTGTAAAAGATCCCAGGCCCCACCTGGAGGCTGGCGACCCTACTCAGCCTCACCTACCTCACAAGGTGCCTGTTATGGGGAAAGAAAGCAAAATATGATTATAAGTCACTTTGAGACTCCTTAGGGTAGAGAAAAGCAGGGTACAAATGCCAACTCCTCTTCTTCTACTGCTAGACACCCCATAGAGCTGCTGCCGGTCTGAGTGGACAACATACCTCACAAGGTGCCTGTTATGGGGATAGAAAGCAAAATATGATTATAAGTCACTTTGAGACTCCTTAGGGTAGAGAAAAGCAGGGTACAAATGCCAACTCCTCTTCTTCTACTGCTAGACACCCCATAGAGCTGCTGCCGGTCTGAGTGGACAACAGTGATGGCTGTGATAGAACAATGGGCTGATTCAAGATAAGGTAGCTTCAGGGCTATTTTTGGGCAGGAACGCACAGGAACGGAGATCCGGCTGGCTCCCGAGTTGGTCACACCCAGCAGGAACCCATTAGCATAATAGGCCACACCCAACAGCAGAAACTCATTAGGATTGGCTACATTAGGGATGTGTGGCCTAACGTGCAAAGGAGTTCTAACATGCAGAGGAGTTCCTGCTACAAAAAAAAAAGCCCTGGGTTCTGACAACAAACAAGGTAAGCAGAATAAGAAGCAAAAGGTTAATTCTGGTAACATGGGGGTGTGGCCTGATATGCTAATGAGCTGTGCTGTGAGGGTGTGGCCTAATATGCTAATGAGTTCCTGCTGGGCTTTGTCTACAAAAAAAGCCCTGGCCAGCTTCATGTGTCCATATGTCCGTATAGGTAATGGAGCCAAGGTATACCTCGACTCAAGAGCCAGCTAAGGAGTGCCCTGGATCAAGCACCTATTCAGCAGGGGCACCACAAGTCACAGTTGAGGAGCCAGGAAGCTACCTACCAGTAACTTGAAGGTTTGGTGACCCCAAACTTAGGCAGATGATGAGAGGGAGGGCCGGAAGTGTTGCCTCAGTGCTTAGTCCTTGTGGCCCTTTCTTACACGCCCAGGGAAATGCTGATGGCCACTTTGGGGTCAGGAAGCATTTTTCTCCGGGCCGGTTTGGCCAGGGATCCTGGAGGTTTTTTGTCATCTGGACATGGAACAGCAGTCGCTGTGGGTCTGGAGGGGGAGGCACTTGTGAATTTCCTCCAACTCTATGATTCTATGATTATAAGAGTGTCAGATGAGGATCTGAAAGACCCGGGTTGAAAGCCCTGCCGAACCCTGAAACTTGCTGGGTGCCCTTGGGCTGGTCACACTTAGCCAATCAGGACAGAATGGAGATGAGGAGAACTGTCGGCACCAGCACAAGGCCCTCAAAGGAAGGGCAGAATAAAAATGTGATTGACAGTGGCAGGCATATTTTGCTTATATAAATGGGCTTTCCAGGACCTTTAGAAATGACAACATTCAGTGGACCTTCAAAAGGCCAGGGTTAGGGTCGCCAACTCTGTGTTAGGAAAGTCCCGGAGGTTTGGGGGATGGAGCCCAGGGAGAGCAGGGTTTAGGGAGGGGAGGGACCTCTATGGGGTATAATTAGGGTTGCCAAGTCTGACAAACTTACCGGCGGGGGAGGCTCCGATGTTGTGACGTGCGACGTTGTGATGTGCGACATTG
>NW_015169969.1:23985-27861 GCF_001447785.1 Gekko japonicus | reverse complement strand
TTAAAGAGTCAACATGGAATGTTTCCTTCAAGAGTTGATAAGAAGTAATTGATAAGAATTGGGATGGCTACACGCTCAGATAAAGCAAAAATTTTGAAACAAATTGTTCATTGTGCAGTATTCATTAGCGTGTGAGCGATAACAGAAGTAAATGTTCTGCAGAAATTACTACAGTAAACATTTTTGCAACTTATCTTTATAGACTCTTCGTTATTTTTTTGTCACGGATGTTGTTTTTGGAATTCCACTTCCTCCTGTGATCTCTCATTTTTGGCTTCTATTGCTCTCTTGGCCAGCTGACAATGTAAGGAACCCAGCCTGGGGCCTACTTCTGAAAAGAAGCCGCTTAATGTAAAACAAGCACTGTTGCCAGCCTCCAGGTGGGGCCTGGAGACTTCCCACTTTTACAACTGACCTGCAGCTGACAGAGATCCGCTCCACTGTTCCCTCTAAGCTGAGTTAGTGTGAGCTAGCTCACAGTTTTTTAGCCTCCCGCTCACACATTTTTGTCTTAGCTCAGGAAGGATGGCTCCAGAGCAGACTAACTTAAGCAGTAGCCAAATCGTTTGCTCACAACTTTAATGCCAGTAGCTCACAAAGTAGAATTTTTGCTCACAAGACTCCGCAGCTTAGAGGGACCACTGATCAGCTCCCCTGGAGGAAAATGGCTGCTTTGAAGGGTGGACTCTGTGGCATTGGGCCATGCTGAGGCCCCTCCCCTCCCCAAACCCCGCCCTCTCCCAGACCCACCCCCCAAAGTCTCCAGGTCTTTTCCGACCCAGAGCTGGCAACCCGAAAAACAAGCTTCATTTTAGAAGACCTCAGAGTACATCAAACTCATTATCTCCCTCCCCTCAGCAATTTCCTGAAGCAGCACTCTTCATTACAAACAGGCCCTGTGCCACATTTCCCAAGCATTTAAATGCAGCCATCTGTTTTCGTAGGTTCTCTTCAGTGCTAGGGTGCCACATTACCAGAGTGGATTTTACCAATAGACAACAATGGGGTTGAGCTTAAATTCTGTACAGCAAGTTATTTTTCAACAGAGAATAAGATTTTTTTTAAAAAAAATGGCTGACTCAAAGCTAAAATGTTCCAGAAGAGATGAACATGGGAAAAGAGACCAATAACTGAACGGACATGTTTGACGGCTCTAAATCCCTGGCCTCCCTTGACCCGTCGTTTCCAAAGGAAACAGGTGGGCCCCACTTCCTCAGCACCTACCCTTTAAGGTCCATGCAACTGTAGCACTGGAAGTAGGGTTGCCAAACCCCCCGGTTTGCCGGGGGTCCCCCGTTTTTTGGCGGGGTTTCTACCCGCTGCCAGCCAGATGGCTGGCGGGGGAAGCCCCGCACCCAACACCCACAGCCACCCATCTCTCTCCCTTTAAGTGTGTGGAACCCGTGTTTCCTCCCAAGCTCTATATCCACAAGCTTGCAGGGAAATGCCAGCTTCATGCTCTTAAAAGGGAAATGCGGCTGCTCTTAAAGGGGAAATGCCGGCTCCTGCATTTAAAAGGGAAACGCCGGCTCCTTTAAGTGCAGGGAACTGCCGTTTCTGGAGATCCTGCTCACTGGCGGGTGGGGGGGCGGTGGATGTCCCCAACATGACGTCATCCCGTCGGGGATGCCCCACCCCCTCCAGGAACGCCCCCAAAGTCCCCCGCTGGGGGTGGAAGATGGACTTGGCAACCCTAACTGGAAGGGGTGTGCTCATTGCCCTTTTAAAAAGAAGACACTAGGGATGGAGCAAACCCTTTATATGTAAGAGCAAAATACACCTATCTGTGGAGGTGGCTCAGTGCTCAAATGATCACTTATGGCAGATCTGTGGGGGGAAATGGGAGGGAGACATCTGGCATCTGTTGTGCAATTAAACCTGGTCTTTTCAGCAATCACTGGCACCCCAACAATACAGTAAGCCAGCCACCACATACCATGGGAATCCAGGAAGCCCGTCAGGGCTTAGAAAGTATGAGGAAACAGAAGAACAGTAGTAAGTCCCTGAGAACTAGGAATGACACCCAGCCTACATTCTATCACTGTAGGGTTGCCAGGCCCCTGGTTGGGGCGGGGGTTCCCCTGATTTTGGGGGTTCTGATCTGCCACCAGCCAGCTGGCCATGGGGGAAGCCCCACCCCTGAGGAGCCCCCTCCTACATTGACATCATTGGTTTCCCTGGTGTGTGACTGCAAAAAATACAAGTTGTGTCAGGGAAACCCACCCCCAAAGCACGGGACGTGCCCGGCATCAGCACATCACCTGGAAGTGGCGCAGCCACGCCAGGCACGCCGGGAGGCGGGGCTGTGGTCATCCGAGGGAAAACTCTATGTTTTTCCCTCGGATGACCGCAGCTCCACCCCCGGTGCACCCGACGCGGACGCGTCACTTCCAGGTAACGTGCTTGCAGCACGCGCGTGCTTTGCACGCTCCCGGAGTAAGTTGGGAGTCCCCCGCTGTGGCTTAAGGTAGGCCTTGGCAACCTTACACACACCAGATGCTAACCACATACCGTGGGAATCCAGGAAGCCCGTCAGGGCTTAGAAAGTATGAGGAAACAGAAGAACAGTAGTAAGTCCCTGAGAACTAGGAATGACACCCAGCCTACATTCTATCACTGTAGGGTTGCCAGGCCCCTGGTTGGGGCGGGGGTTCCCCTGATTTTGGGGGTTCCGATCTGCCACCAGCCAGCTGGCCATGGGGGAAGCCCCACCCCTGAGGAGCCCCCTCCTACATTGACATCATTGGTTTCCCTGGTGTGTGACTGCAAAAAATACAAGTTGTGTCAGGGAAACCCACCCCCAAAGCACGGGACGTGCCCGGCATCAGCACATCACCTGGAAGTGGCGCAGCCACGCCAGGCACGCCGGAGGCGGGGCTGTGGTCATCCGAGGGAAAACTCTATGTTTTTCCCTCGGATGACCGCAGCTCCACCCCCGGTGCACCCGACGCGGACGCGTCACTTCCAGGTAACGTGCTTGCAGCACGCGCGTGCTTTGCACGCTCCCGGAGTAAGTTGGGAGTCCCCCGCTGTGGCTTAAGGTAGGACTTGGCAACCTTACACACACCAGATGCTATTTTAAACATCAGAGGGAACCATTTTCGGCTCGGGACTATAGTGTGTGGGGGGGAGGGGTTCCTGTTTGGTGTGAGAGCCAGTTTGGTGTAGTGGTTGAGTGCGCGGACTCTAATCTGGGAGAGCCGGGTTTGATTCCCCACTCCTCCACTTGCACCTGGCTGGATGACCTTGGGCAAGCCATAGTTCTGATAAGAGCTGTTTTTGAAAAAAGAGCAGTTTCTGTCAAAGAGCTCTCTCAGCCCCACCTACCTCACAGGGTGTCTGTTGTGGGGAGGGGAAGGGGAAAGAGATTGTAAGCCGCTCTGAGACACCGAGTGAAGGGCGGAGTATAAATCAAATCTCTTCTCTTCTTCTTCTTAAACAGTGCAGCGGCTTTATGCAGCGCTACACAGAAATAACTCCTCTAACTTTTGCCAAATATACTCACTCCTCACTTTTGACTCGGGGGGGGGGAGAAAAACTCCTGCTCCATTAAAAAGAGTACCTTGTTAGAAGAATGAAATAGAAGTGACATCAAATAGCACCTTAAAAAATAGTGCAGTACCTAACTTAAACATTTCTTGAGCAATGACAATGTAAGTTAGCACTGGAATGGAAAATGGGATATCAATTTTTCACCAGTTAGATTTGTGTCTGATGAAGGGAGCTTTGATTCTTGAGCACTTCTACCCTGAAACTCTCCTGGGTCTCGAAGGGGCTACTGGACTCAAATCCAGGGCTATTTTTGGGCAGGAACGCACAGGAACGGAGTTCCGGCTGGCTTCAGAGTTGGCCATGCCCACTACAGCCAAAGCCTCT
>NW_015169969.1:23546-23921 GCF_001447785.1 Gekko japonicus | reverse complement strand
TCCCTCCGGCAATTAAAGGTACAGGAGCTGTATCGTCTTGGACCCTTCCATGGCCACCATCGCCTCCATCCTAAATCAATTACTAAAATGTGTAAGGATGTTATAAATATCCATGTTTTTCATCTCCTTGTGCAAAAAGTACATTATCACTGTTATGGATCAGTGTCCAAAGTAGCTGAACACCTCTGACAGAACTATAGCTTGCCCAAGGTCATCCAGCAGCTGCATAAGAACATAAGAGAAGGCAATGTTGGATCAGGCCCATGGCCCATTCGGTCCAACACTCTGTCACACAGTGGCCAAAAATACCAGGTGCCATCAGGAGGTCCAGCAGTGGGGCCAGGACATTAGAAACCCTCCCACTGTTGCCCCCCA
>NW_015169969.1:19905-23520 GCF_001447785.1 Gekko japonicus | reverse complement strand
AGTACAGGAGCTGTATCGTCTTGGACCCTTCCATGGCCACCATCACCTCCATCCCCAAGCAATTACTAAAATGTGTAAGGATGTTATAAAGATCCATGATTCTCATCTCCTTGTGCAAAAGGTACATTGTCACTGTTATGGATCAGTGTCCAAAATAGCAGAACACCCAGAGGTCATTTCGGGGGGGAACGCGAGGGAACGCAGTTCCCCCAGGTGAGGTGCAGGGGGCGGGGCACATGACTAAGCCCCGCCCCCTGCTTCCAGCCGCCCCGCTTCCAGCCCTCATTCAGCCAGGAGGAGGCAGGAGAAGAGAGAGGGTAAGTTGCTTCCTCCCCGCCTCTCCCCACCCCTGCCTGCCTGGGGCCAGGGAGGGCCTTGGCGGGGCTTCCTCACATTCCCGCTGGCCTTGCAGGTCCACCGCCAGGCCCCTGATGTCAGGGGGTGTGGCATATGCTAATGAGTTATGCTAATGAGTCCCCCTAGCTCTTTTTCTACGAAATGACCCCTGAGAACACCTCTGACAGAAATATAGCTTGCCCAAGGTCATCCAGCAGCTGCATAAGAACATAAGAGACATCATCACTTCTGGGATGTCGGGGAAACACTCTGGTATTTGGGCAAAAACTCTATGGTATATCTGGCTTCTACTATAGAGTTTTTGGTGAAATACTAGCATGTCACCCCAACGTCCTGGAAGTGATGACGTTACTTTCAGGTCACATGGGCAGTGACATGGTCATGTTGCTGCACCTCAGCAGAGCCTCCCTCTTTTGTGGGTAAATTCCCCCCCCCCCACTGGGATTAACAGCTGGCTAGTGGGGTCTGTCAGTGAGCGATCCCCGCTACCACCAGGGGGTCTGGAAACCCCATACTTAGCCAATGCAAGCTCGTGAGGAGGCTCAGAAAGGCAGCCAGCTGCGCTTTTGAAGGGAGAACATGATGGCAGAGCACATTTGCCCCCCCTCCATCTATCAGCACATGAACATGGTCACATCTTCACAAGTCCAGGGGGTGGGATGGCACGAAGGTCAATCACGTTGCCTCTCCCTGGTAGGACATCATCATATAGCATACCAGATACAGTTCAAGGTGCTGGTTCTTACCTTTAAAGCCCTATATGGTCAGGCACCTACTTACCTAAGGGACCGCCTTTCCCCACATGAGCCCCATAGAGCATTAAGATCTGGATCCCAAAATCACCTGGCCCTTCTGGGCCCGAAAGAGGCCAGGTTGGCTACAACAAGGGCCAGGGACTTTTCAGTGGCGGCCCCGCACTGGTAGAATGAGCACCCGGATGACATCAGGGCCCTGCAGGACCTTTTGCAGTTCCGCGGGGCCTGCAAGACAGAGTTCTTCCACCAGGCTTTCAAGTAGGGGCCGCCTTGATATCACGGCCCTGGCCCTAACATTGACACCACCACCAACCTGGCCGTAACATCAACACTACAGGCTAGGGTTTTTCTGCTTGCCCGGATCCCCTACAGCAGGGGTCCACAGTCGTTTTGAGCCTACAGGCTCCTTTGGAATTCTGATGGTGGTAGGCACAACTGCAAAACAGCCGCCACAAGAGGCAAAGCCAAACACAAAATGGATTACCCAAGAAGCAAGTGCAACCACAAAATGTCAGAGAGCAATGCCATGCATAAATCTAGCAGTCACACTTCAACATTTCAAGCAGAAGTTCTGTTTCGCAGGGCAATTTTTTAGAATGAACATATTGTTGAAAAATATTCCCTCAGACACACGCATGCACAGAGCTTGACACAGAGAAGATTCCTGTGCTGTGGTGGCTGCTGTGGCTGACCCCACTTTTTAAAAATCTGCACAGCCAAACAGATCACCAGCGGCCAATCAAAAGCCTCGCTGGGAGCATGTTATGTCCGCTGACCGCCACCAGGGGCCAGCGAATACTCCTGAGCTTGGCTCTGTGGAAACAATAGGGGACCAGGCTCCTAGTCTCTCCACTTGGGAACCAATAGGACCGTGGCGGGAGATTTGAACCCACCACCGGGACCTAGCGGGTGTTCCCTAGGTGTATATATAGTTGGCCAACCGGCCAGTATTCTGTGTCTTTGTTGTGTACGAGTAAACCATGCCAATCACTGTATCCGTCTCTGTGGTTTCTACAGGCGTCTAACCCACTACACTTCAGACTCTCTAAAACCACTTGGCAGTCATCAGGAAAGGTGTCGGCGGGCATCATGGTGCTCGTGGATGCCACGTTGCAGACCTCTGCCCTCGAGTCTTTGCTCCAGGTGAGATATCTGCTAGCAGAAGACATCTTTATCAGAACTCTGGCTCTTGCATCCATACAGGGGTCATTTCGTAGAAAAAGAGGGGCAGGAGCTCATTAGCATAACTCATTTGCATATGCCACACCCCCTGACATCACCGGACGTGTGTCAGAAGGCAACACCCATGGCTCAGGCTCCACTGGACTGTTTTGGATTGCTAGCTATGGGGGGACATGTAGATCTGCCCTCGCAGGTCTTAAAGGTGCCACTGGACTGTCTTGGACCGGTTGAGTTCTGCAACTTACCTGGCTGCTTTTTGCTCTGACTGAGGGCTGCTGGGAGCAGGGGGTGGGGCTTGCTGCATGTGCCCGCACCCTGGGCTCTTTACTGCCGGAGCTCCGCTCCTGTGCGCTCCTGCAGGAAAATGACCCCTGCATCCATATCACCTTAAAAGTATCAAAAAATATCCACAGCAAAGGGAAATTCCCTGACCTGGATGGCCCGGGCTAGCCCAATCACGTCAGATCTCGGAAGCTAAGCAGGGTTAGCCCGAGCCAGGGTTTGGATGGGAAGCCACCTAGGAAGACCAGGGTCACTATGCAGAAGCAGACACTGGAACACCACCTCTGAATGTTTCTTGCCTGGAAAACCCCATGGGGTCACTGTGGCTTGACGGCAAAAAGAAGAAGAAAAAAAGCAGAAAAACTCTGCCAGATGAGTCCTTCTGGTGTAATCAGTCTCTTCCTTCAGTCAGGCTTAATGGTAAAGTCAAAGTAAAGGTTTTCCTTGCTCGAAAGCCGGCTGAATCTGACTCTAGGGGGGCGGTGATCATCTCCGTTTCCAAGCTGAAGAGCCAGCGCTGTCTGAAGACATTTCCGTGGTCATGTGGCTGGCATGACTAAACACAAAGGCTCACGGAATGCTGTTACCTTCCCACTGAAGCAGTAACTATTTATCTACTCGCAATTTCTTGCTTTCGAACTGCTAGGTTGGCAGCAGCTGGGACCATCATGACTCCATCATGCGGCACTCGGGTCTCGAACTGACGAACTACAGACCTTCCGGTCTGCAGCGTCTTAACCTCTGAGCCACCGTGGCACCCTTCAGTCAGGCTTACCCATTTTTAAAGATCACTTCCTATATAATAGAAGAGTACCCAAAGAAACTTCCCTGGGTTTCTTTATGACGACTATTAAAATACTGAAATGACAGTTAACGTTTCCGCGGAGGGTTCCCCCCCCCATCATCCACATATCCAACCTGCCCACTTGGCTCCTTAAAGCCAAAGCTGAGGACTAACAGTGTTTTTAAACCACTTAACTCAGTGCAAAAGTGGTGATAAAAAAAAGAAAAGGACCAGATCAAGACTGTAATCACAGCG
>NW_015169969.1:18897-19363 GCF_001447785.1 Gekko japonicus | reverse complement strand
TTCAGCAGTTCGGACCCGAGTGTGCCGCATGACGGAGTGAGCTCCCGTCTCTAGTTCCAGCTCCTGCCAACCTAGCAGTTCGAAAGCAAGAAATTGCAAGTAGATAAATAGGTACCACTTCGGTGGGAAGGTAACAGCGTTCCATGCGCCTTGGTGTTTAGTCATGCCGGCCACATGACCACGGAAACGTCTTCGGACAGCGCTGGCTCTTCGGCTTTGAAACGGAGATGAGCACCGCGAACCTTTACCTTTACCTTTTTTCTAACCCTTGACCCTAACCAGTTTCCAAACAAACAGTTCTGATTGAAATGTGGATGACCATATATGCTCTTTTGCATTACCACTGTGTGGACCTAGAGAAAAATCTCAGTTATTGTAAAGATCTGCTTTCCTCAGACACTGGAATAAAAGTGGTGGTTCAACCGGGGGGGGGGGCATGCTGTGCTTGGGGATTACCTTTAAATTA
>NW_015169969.1:4700-18804 GCF_001447785.1 Gekko japonicus | reverse complement strand
GCGGGGCCTGAGGGGGGCAGGGTTTGGAGAGTGGAGGGACTTCAGTGGGGTATATCCCCAATGCATCTGGGATTATCCCAGACACTGGGCCAGACAGCTACTTATTTTTGTTCTCTGACAGATCCCCAACAAAGAAGGGCACTTACGTTAGCCAGATTAAATGTATTGCCATCGGCCATCTTCTCTGGAAGATGCCAAACAATCCCCTTATGAACTTAGACAATGTCCCTGTAGTCAGGGTGCTATCGAATCCGTTTCCAACGTTCTTTTAAATTGTCCGTTTTATACTAAGATTCGAGAAAAAATTCTGGATACCCTCAATGCTCCCTCTGAGCCGTGGAGTCCTGTGAGCAAAAATTCTACTTTGTGAGCTGCTGGCATTAAAGTTGTGAGCAAGCAATTTGGCTGCTGCATACATTAGTTTGCTCTGGAGCCCTCCTTCCTGAGCTGAGACAAAAATGTGTGAGCTGGAGGTTAAAAGAGGGTGAGCTAGCTCACACTGACTCAGCTTAGAGGGAACACTGGGCACCCTCCTTTTTACATGGCGTGGTCTTCCTGAGAGTGTCAAGGTCCAGTGGCTGCTCTCTGGGCAAAACGCTTCTATAACTTTTAATGTTGCTTGTTTCCTTCAATCTGTCCTTCGGACTAGGGAATCTATTGATTGATCAGTTCTTTTTTGTTGTTGTTGGCTGTCTGACAGCCATACTTTTGATGTATTCCTAAATTTTAACGTCTCTGACATGCCAGAAAAGGTTGTCTGTCTGTCAGTGGGGTATAGTGCCACAGAGTCCGCCTTGCAAAGCAGCCAGTTTCTCCAGGGGGGACTGATCTCTGTCTCCTTCAGATCAGTTGCAATCCCAGGAGATTTCCAGCCACCGCATGGAGGTGGTATAACAAAAAAATGGCTATACAGTGGGTGTAGTATACTAAATCTGGGGGGGGGGACCACTTTAATGAAGGAATACACACAAAACTCTATTTGAAAATTACAAAAAAACCAACAACACACAGACTGATTTCACACAAGAGCTGCGCCATGGTCGCACTTCCCTTTGCCCTGCTTCTATTGGTCAGTTTCCCACTCGAAGCCACGCGGCCGCATTTTGGCCCGCGGCTTCGCCCGATTTCCCCCGCGGTTTTGCAATCCTGTTTTTTGAGGATCACGAAACCGCGGGGAAAATCGGGTGAAGCCGCGGGTCAAAATGCGGCCCCGCGGCTTTGAGTGGGAAATTGACCAATAGAAGCGAGGCAAAGGGAGGCGCGACCGTGGTGCAGCTCTTGTGTGAAATCGGTCACACACACACACCAAAAGAACCCTCTACTATTTCCCTTTACATGAAAGCCTGTTCAGTGTTCTAACCGGTTGCACAAAGTGGAGTGCAACTGGGAAAAGAGGATAAGTGCCTGTGCACATCCTGCGCTAGTCCCCTCAACTCTTTCCGGGCTTTCTCAAAACAGAGATTTACCTGTGTCAGGTTCCCGGTCAAATCACCCTTCACACACACTTTGGCCGTGAATGCTTTATGTAGAGAGATGAGATGCTGTGGGTTCAAGCTCTTTGTTAGTGTCACGGCAGGACCAGGGGGTGTGACGCAAGCCAGCGAAAGTCCAGAAGCAGTCCGAGGTCAAGCCAAGCAAATCAGGCAGTGAGGTTCAAACAGGTTTAAATCACAGTCCAAAAGCAGGGTCAGACATACCAGAGTTTCAAGTCCATAAATCACAACGATACCAGAGGAGTCAGAGATGAACGCAGGGTCAACAAAGCCAAAGGTCAAAAGCCGGGGATCAAGCCGATAATAATTCCACAAGGACTGGAGCAGAGATGCAAGGATTCAGGTCCTGACAAACGACGTTTGCCAGCACAAATGACTGCTGGCAACAGACTTGCAGATATACAGTGCTAGCTAATCAACTCATTAGCTAGCCGGGAGCGAGGTCAGGATCCTGTCAATATTCAGGGCTAAGAGATCTTCTGGCACGCATGCATGCATTCTGTCTTCGCTCTCTCAGCTGCTGTCTCCGTACATTCCTGAGCCTGGTTACAGGTGGTGGTGAGTCTGATGACGAATTACTGGTATGCAGCAGAGACTGATCCCTTGCAGGTGTTCCCTGGGAGGCTCTATCCTCCTCACCACTTAGATAGCTTTCAGCTACAGGATCCAGTCTTTGCCTTTCTGCTGCAGTACTGTCCTCAGGAGCCTGTAAGTCCACAGGCTCCTGGCTGGCAGGTGCCTCCTCAGGGGCATCAGCAAGGGCAGGCATGACATCAGCAGGGGCAGGCATGACAGTTAGGACCGATTTGCAAAGGCAGAAGAGGACAGGATATAGGTAAACCCCCCAAATCCCATGCACACCTACATCGTTGTTACTACAGTGACTCTGAAAGATATACAGTCACTGTCTAGCCAGGCACAGTCTTCTCCAAGGACATTTCTCATGTGAAAGATGTATTGGGGCCCCTTAGGAAAATTACCAAGCAATCCTCCCTAGTGAACTACACACACTCGCCCCCCCCCTAAGGAATTCAATGGCAAACGAGAACAGGAATAAGGATACAGAATGCAAGCAGTGTAAATCAAGCATGGGCCATGCAACCAATTCAGCCAGTCCGTTCCGGTGTCAGATGCTTGAGTCTGACAACCTGGGACATCTGTTGCCATGGTTAACCCTACGTGGTTAACCTCATGTATTATGGTTTAGCTTCATATGTTTAAATTCAACGTTTACTTGTACCACATCTTTAAAGAATAGTCAATAAGAAATTGTGGTTTGTTTGTTTTTTCGGTAATTTCAAATAGAGTTTTGCGTACATTCTTTCATCACATTGTTTTTCAGATTTAGTATACTCACATTAACCTAGCAGTTCGAAAGCAAGAAATTGCAAGTAGATAAATAGGTACCACTTGGGTGGGAAGGTAACAGCGTTCTGTGCGCCTTGGTGTTTAATCATGCCGGCCACATGACCACGGAAACGTCTTCGAACAGCGCTGGCTCTTCGGCTTTGAAACGGAGATGAGCACCGCAACCCTAGAGTCGGACTCGATTGACTTTCAAGCAAGGGAACCTTTACCTTTATACCCACATGGAGGCTGGCAAAATTAGGAGAAATGCTCTACTGAGATATGCCAGCCAGTTGTGGACTCTGCAAATGTCTCTATTTTTTTTTATCTTCTCCCTGATTGGAGGCACATTTTTGGGTGGCCAAACGTGTGTTTGAAATAAAAAAACACCAATTGACTAAACAGGGCAGCACTTGATTATCTAGATCAGAGCCCCTCCGTGTTTGTTCCCACCTTTCTCTTCTCAGACCAGTTTGAACTCTCTGAACTGCACAATTAACCAAACTTCAACTCCTAATTTTTTAAAAGCCTGAATCTATAAATACATGATTTGAGCTGCTTCAAGATTCCTTCTTGGGTCCTTTCGGCTTTATGCTTGCTTCAAGCAATACACCAAGCACAACGCAGTCTCCGAAACCCACGCAGACACTTTTGGCTGCTTCACCCCAAAAAGTGCTCAATTATACCTACAGGTCATGCATGCCGTTACATTTTAATAGATCTACAATCAGCCTGGTCCTTGAAGACCCTCAGGTACAACAGCGCAATTTGGAGAAGGTGGCAAAAAAATGATATGAAGAAACCCATTTTGCCATTTATTTATCCTGCAAAGATTGCATTGCATTTCCCACGAGTGCTGCTTTGTTATTTGGAGTTTTAGCAGTTGAATATTTATAGATATTAAGCATAAGACATCTAATTAGTCCAGGTTTTGCAATGCAAACATTAGGCCTTCGCAAGACAAATAATGACCAATTAATTTGCTTCACCGGCCTCTAGTGGATAGCGTTAGAACAGCATACCTCCAGGCAAAGGTTCCTCCAACTTGCCAGAATGTGTTAATTATGTCTACGGAAAGTGCATCATGATCATTTTAAAGCTCAAAACAGCCAAAATAATTTATTTATTTATTACAAAACTAAATGTAAAGTTACGGTATTATCTCAGGATCTTTGTTCAGTTGTTGTTGTTTTGCCATCAAGTGGCAACTGACTTATGGTGGCCCCAGAGGGTTTTTCAAAGCAAGAGACATTCAGAGGTGGCTTGCTGTTACCTGCCTCTGCGTAGCAACCCTGGATTTCCTTGGGGGTCTCTCATCCAAACACTGGCCAGAGCCAACCCTGCTTAGCTTCCAAGATCGGACGAGACCAGGGTTACCCAGTTCAGGGCATTATCTCAGCAAGTTAAAGGTAAAAGTTCCCTTCCTTGAAAGCCAGTCAAATCTGACTCTAGGGTTGCGGTGCTCATCTCCGTTTCAAAGCCGAAGAGCCAGCGCTGTCCGAAGACGTTTCCGTGGTCATGTGGCTGGCATGACTAAACACCAAGGCGCATGGAATGCTGTTCCCTTCCCACCGAAGTGGTACCTATTGATCTACTTGCAATTTCTTGCTTTTGAACTGCTAGATTGGCAGGAGCTGGAACTAGAGACGGGAGCTCACTCCATCATGCGGCACCTGGGTCTCGAATTGCTGAACTACTGACCTTCCACAGCCTGCAGTTCAGCGTCTTAACCACTTGAGTGTAGATACCTCTAAATATCACTGTAGTCACATTACGGCATTTACCTGAAAGGAAGATGAGGTGGGAGGTGAGATGGCCCCTTAAAAAAGAGGAAACTGATATACAAAAAGCAAAGACGTAAAATTTAAGATAAACCCCCACCCCCTAAAAAGCAGCCCCTCGACCCAGCTGATTGGGAGAGGGTTCTCCTCTTTCTCCTTTGCACCTTCTGGTCTGGCCAAAAGATGCTGAGACTGAAATGGGAAGGTCAGCTGGCTTATAGGGCTGCTGCTAGCCTTGCAACCCACTGGACTGGGGAAGCTACTTTCTGGCTTGGCCAGAGGACCCACAGACAGAGATTGCACCGTCAGTTGGCTCACCTGGGTGGGTTGGGGAGGCCAAGCCAAATCCCCACTCTGTTTCCTCCTTCATTATTTTTAGGTCAAAACAGATTTTTTTTTTTAATCATCTAGTTGATGAGTTAATCCAGTATTGGCCTGAATTTTGGTTCACAAAGCTCAGCTACTGGATAACTAGCTGAAGATGCTGGGTTTGATCTTACATTGACCTTTAATGGCCTGGGGTTGCGTTTACTTTAGGGCACAGCCTTCCAAGTGTCAGAGACCTGTGGGTGCGGAACAGCTAGATTCAAACCCAGTCTTGTGCAATCTGACAAAGGCAGCTTTGACTCTTGGAAGCTCATCCCCCAACACTCTGGCTGGTCTATGAGGTGCTCCTGGACTCGGATCTAGCTCTTCTACCAGAGACCAACACAACCACCCTCTGAAACTATGAAACCTGAACAGAGTCACCATCCCCTAGATGGGTGCTTGGGGGGGGGCAACAGTGGGAGGGCTTCTAATGTCCTGGCCCCACTGGTGGACCTCCTGATGGCATTGGTATTTCTGGCCACTGTGTGATACAGAGTGTTGGACTGGATGGGCCTTTGGCCTGATCCAACATTGGCATCTCTTATGTTCTTATGGGGGTGCAGTTCCCCCCAATTTTGGGCCCCCCAAACCACTGCTGGCCAACTGGCCGGCAAGGGGAGCCCTTCTTCCGAAGATCCCCATCCCACTCAGCATGTGGGGGATGCTCTAGCATTTGGACAAAAAAACCCTCTACGGTGACCGAGTTTTTTGCCCAGACGCTAGACTGTCTTGCCTGACATGCCTGGCATGATGGTGTCACCTCTGGGTGACGTCATCACGGCATGCACGTAGAATGCATGTGCCAGAAGTCTCCCAGAGCAAGGCTCGACACACACACCCAGCCAGAAGCCAGGTAAGACCTGGCAACCGTACACCTGAAGCCCACTGCTCGGAGTTAACACAGAAAGCTCCCTGAATACACGCTAGACAGTTCCTATGCTGAGACAGAGCAAAATTATCCACCCACAAAGGCAGCCACCAACCAGGCGTCTCTGTGGGTTTCTGCTCTTTCTCACACAGCCACAGCAGGCAAGCTCTTACGAGAACGGGCAGTTCTGGTGCGGGGCTGCATCCGTCGTGCTTGGATGGATAAATCCAGAAACAGGATTCCTCGGCCCAGTACCAGGCTGTCCGGCAGGGGACACAGACAGAGTCTCGGTTGTTTATTTAAAATATATATATGTGCCACACTATCCGGTCAAGATAGCACGAGGTGCATTCTGACACACAGGAAAAGATTCAGTAATAAATAAAATTGCAGAAGTTACGGCTGCGACTAAGTCCACAAAATAACCAAACCAGGAGACTCAGAGCGGCAGCAGAGCCTAAAAGCCAGCATTTATTGCCGGCCATTTAAAGATCTCAGCAGCAGACAGGTAGCACAGATCACAGTGGGTCTAACGCCACAATTAAAAAGCCCCGTGAAAGAGAAAGAGAGAAATTCAGCCTGGCACTGGAGAAAGCTCAGTGTGATGCCCCATAAAGAGATGAGAGACGGGTTTCTACAAATGAGGCTGTGCAGCAGAATAATCCGTGTCCCTCGTGGTCACCTTGTCTCCCCTCCACAGGTTGTGTTGAAGCATTTAATCCTGTGCCTGTTTCTTGCAACACACTAGTGGCTCTTCATGGCTCTCTCTCAGAGCCTCGTTTGCCATGGAATTTCTCTGTTCTGGCAAGATCTTGTCCATGGGGTCGCGAAGAGTCGGACTCGACTGTGCGACTGAACAACAACAAAAAACTGGTTTGTATCTGGAGCGTGGGGGGGGGATGGGTGATTGAATGGAGGCCTGTGTGGGAACCTTCTTTGCTTAGCTGCTTTGTAACCGTTTTCTTAAGAACCTCCCGGATAAGAAGAATGTGAGCGACCTTGAAGTCTCTCTCTGCTAGCTGCCCTGTCATAGATAAATAACAAAGATTTGCAGGTGTGTGTGGGGGGGTGAGGAGCGCACGTAGATTTAGGTGGGCTGAGTGGACGGCATGATGGGACGGGTTATTGGGGGGTGCTATTTGAATTAGGTATAATATCGGGCTGGCGCCAAACCTAGTCAGTTCTGACACAGATGGCCTCTATTTGACACAGCTACATATCTCAATAAACAAATCTTTACCAAAACAGTGTTGTTGCGAGTGACTCCATTCAAGAGTCTGACACTCTGAGACATGAGAATGAGAGCCAAAGCTGCAGGGAGTAGCGTCACTCGCCTATCCTGCCCCCTGCCCTTACATTGTTCAAAGCAGGCCTGTGGCCACGCTCCTGGACCCAGATGGAATTGAAGAGGTTGGTACAGTAGAACCTTCTCAGTAGGAATGTGCACCAAAACCATGAAATTTTAAACTTATTCCATTCTTATTTATTTTGGTCATTACATGGATTTGTTTCCTATAATATCTTACTTTGCCCCCTTTGCATGGGTTCATTCAAGAGTCTGACACTCTGAGACATGAGAATGAGAGCCAAAGCTGCAGGGAGTAGCGTCACTCGCCTATCCTTCCCCCTGCCCTTACATTGTTCAAAGCAGGCCTGTGGCCACGCTCCTGGACCCAGATGGAATTGAAGAGGTTGGTACAGTAGAGCCTTCTCAGTAGGAATGTGCGCCAAAACCATGAGATGTTAAACTTATTCCATTCTTATTTATTTTTGTCATTACATGGATTTGTTTCCTATATTACTTTGCCCCCTTTGCATGGGTTTCAATGGGAAATGAGCTTCCAGCTGTCACGTTTCTTCCTCAGATTATCAGGATGAAATGGCTCATGGATTATACCTGTTATTCAAGGGGTCCTTTGTGCCAAATTTCAGGCACAGAGGAGAAAGCACCCCTACCTTACAAGCAGGAGTGGACAGGGAAGTCGGTATGGCCCTGGAACATGCCAAGCTGAGTGGCAGTGCTGCAGGGCTACTCACTTAAGCCCCATCAACACTGGGCATTTGCTCACCCACTGCTTTCTCCCACAAATGGATGGCCGTGTAGGAGGTGGTGATTGGTGAAAAAAGAAGAAGAGGAGGAGGAGGAGGAGGAGATTGGATTTATACCCTGCCCTTCACTCCCCAAAGGAGTCTCAGACTGGCATACAAACTCCTCTCCCTTCCCCTCCCCACAACATACACCCTGAGAGGTAGGTGGGGCTGAGAGAGCTCTTGACAGAAACAGCTCTTATCAGAACTACAGCTTGCCCAAGGTCATCCAGCAGGTGCAAGTGGAGGAGTGGGGAATCAAACCGGGTTCTCCCAGATTAGAGTCCGCGCACTTAACCACTACACCAAACTGGCTATTCCTCATTTTTGTTGTGGAGCCAGCCCCCCTGAGGTGCTGACAAGTTGCAGGGGCTTGGCTCTGCTTCATCCTGGCCACCAATGGCCCCCTTAGGGCAGCTCACTAGGAAATTTCCCCGTCATTTAAATTGCTACTGCACACGTGCTTGACAGATGTTCAAGCTGGCTGGTGGTGAGGTGAGAAGACCCAAGGTTCGGCTCATGACTGAGGTCCAACTTGGCATTATGACTTTTAATCTATTGGGGTCAGGGAACCTGAGCTGAGACCCATGAGCTGCGAGGAACTGCTTTTTTCAAGAGCCTACAGGGGCCGAATTCTGCTGGAGACTGTGGTAACGGGAGGAAAGCTTCCCACCCTCCCCCTCCAAGCTGTTTCCCCACCCCTGGGGATATTTTGTCATAATGGCTAGTTTAAGCCTGAGTGTAGCTGTCGAAAATGGAACGTCTGCCCACTCGACTAGTTTGCCACAAAGCTCACAGCATCCCTAAGGCCAACGTTGGCCCCAAATACCATGCTCAAGAGATGAGCGGAATGATTCATGTGCACAAAACAACTCGCAAATAGAGGGATCTGAGCAGGCCTTAACAAAGTGTCCAGTTTGTAGGCAAATGCCTCTTGGAAGAAGGAACTGCGCGGATTAAAGCCTACCTATTCAAAACGCATTTAATCCGCAGCGTGCACAGACACAGTGTTTTCGAATGAAGCTCAGGCTTCAAGAGAGTGAGGAAAAACGAAAGCCTTCTGTGTCTTTGCTGCGGGTGTTAATCCTGCCCGCTTTGTTTATTTTTTTTATGGCTGCACGGGAAGTTGCTGACTTAGGGAAATTAAGTCTCTTTGTCATCTTTATTATGTGCGTTAAACCCATAAAGACAGGCATACAAATCTTGCTGCTAACTTTGCACCCTTTGCTCTTGACACCGGCGTCCACAGTTAATGGGAGTTCTTCCAGTCGCAGCAGGTCCTGAGCAGTTATTTGAAAAAGGGATTGACCCAGAACAATCTGGGAAAGGAGGGCTGTCCACGGCGCTAGGATACCAAACCTCTTCCCAAAACATGCACAAGTTCTAAGCTCCCCCCTGAAATGAATCGACCGCAATTTCTCTGTTCAAATTCCTTTTCTGGAATTTTCCCCTCCCCCATTTCTGTCCCCTCTACCAGTGGCACAACAGAGAAATCTGACAGTAGCATCGCTAGATACCCTGACTGATAAATCCATGATGGTGGGATCTTCCCTGGTTGAACGTCTACCTGTTCTGCAAACTTTAAAAGTCACAGGGAAATTGCCAGACAGAAAGGCCAACCCCCTGTAGAATTGCTGCCGAGATTAATACCGGGAGGCAGGCAACCCGCAAAGTGAATTTATGCAGGCAGGGAAAAGGGGCGAAACTTTGTTCTCTAGGTTATTTGTCTATTGTTTACCCTTTTGGAGTTTATGTATCGACTAGTGGATATATAATAGCTTCTGAACTTTAAACTTAGAATGTCACACTTGGCAGAACTTCACGAGACCCAACAGCTTTGCATTTAGCCCTGACAGCTATTCTGGGCCTGTGCAGTATAGTAGCTAAAAGAAAAATGAAGGAGCAGCACCCCCCCCACCAGTATCCCCGCTGACATCTCACCCCTGTCAACCTCACTTAGAGGCCTTAAGCAAGCTGTTCCCTCTCAGTATCAGCTCGCCTCCCCACCCCATCTACAAGACAAGGACAACAGTACTCACCAATCTTATAAGATTGCTGTAAAGGTTAGAACAGGGGTGTCAAAAGTGCAGCCCGGGGGCCAGATCAGGCCCCCGGAGGGCTTCTATCAAGCCCGCAGTGGAACTGGCTGTCTTCTGCTTTTTCTTCCAGTTCTTCTGCTGCTGCTGCTGCGTCATCGTAGGTTTGCAACTTACCGATAGACACCTGAACAGCATACTCAAGATTGCAGCAGCACAGACACTTTGATGAAATAATTCAGAGCAAGAGGTGTCAGTTATCAGACACTGTTAAATAAACAAAATATTGCAAGAGTGCTAATGTTTTAAGCATGTTTTTATTTTAAGTAAAAAAACCCAACCCTTTGTGTTTGTGTCCTTTATAAAGTTTATATCTCCGCTTCCTGGCATCACATTTTACAACACACATGGCCCAGGGGCCCAACAAGGTCTCATTTATGTCAGATCCGGCCCTCATAACAAATGAGTTCAACACCCGTGGGTTAGAACACACCCGTGAAGCACTCTGAAATCTCCAAACACGCCAAGTCAATGCTGATCTTTCTTTCATTGCTTTTGAGAGACAATCTTCATTCAAATGGAATTTTAAGGAAGAGAATGCTCCTTTGTAGAGGCAGCGGTGGGATTTCAATAGGGTCACCAACTTTGGGTGGCACCTGGAGTGCTCCTGGAATCACAACTGATCTCCAGACAACAGAGATCAGTTCCCCGGGAGACAACTGACCCTGCGGAGAGTAGACTCTGTGACACGATACCTTGCTGAGGTCCCTCCCCTCAGGTTCCACTCCCAAAATCTCCAGGAATTTCCCATACTGCAGTGGGCAGCCCTAAATTTTAAATCTGAATTGTCAAACTGCAAGGTAACTTACCCCAGACACCATGGCACCCACTGTTCAGGCAAGTAGGCACATTTGCCGTTAAGGTAATAGGTGGCGAGAAAGTGGGAATTTGAGAAGGATAAGTAAGGTTGATCTCCAGATGGCAGATCAGTTTCCCTGGAGAAAATGACTGCTTTGAAGGGTAGACTCTGTGGCACTATACCCTGCCAAGGTCCTACCCCAAACTCCACCCTTCCCAGGCCCCACCCCCCAAATCCCCACATATTTCCCAACCCGGAGCTGGCAACCCTTATTTTAGCTAAGCCATTCATGGCAGAACACCAATAAGTTTGTACTTAGCGTGGATGGCTACTCTGGGCTTCCTTCCTTCCTTCCTTCCTTCCTTCCTTCCTTCCTCTCTGTCTCTCTCCCTTCCTTCCTCCCCCTCTCTCATCTATTTGCTTTCTTTGTTTTCCTTCCTTCCTCTCCCTCTCTCCCTCCCCCATCTATTTGCTTTCTTTGTTTCTGTTTCTCTCTCTCTCCTTTCTTTCCACCTCTTTCATTCTTTCCACCTTTCTTTTTCTCCCTCCCTCGCCTTTGGATTTCCACCTCTAATACGGTTTCCAGGATGAAATAGATATTGCCTTCATGGACAGATTAATCATCATGCTGAATATCTTGCAAAGGAAGGCTTCGGGGAAATGAGGACCCTCTGTGCAAAATTTCTCCACAGGGAGACTGTGCCGTTTGTGCTCTCAATATTGTTCCTCTAATGCTCCCCTAGCTCAGAATAAGAAGTCACACATTAAGTACCTAGGCACATGAATTAGCACAGAAGAGGCTCAAAGGCAATTTAAAGCACGAGCGGGAAAATGCTCCAGATCTGTATTGCACAACTTTCTAAATACAATTTACACCAGATTTTAACTTTAATTCACTTCTCTGCAGGGAAGGAGGGAGGGGAAAGCACAGTTCATCTTTTCCTTCTTCTGGGGGGGAAAATATATGCAGAAGACCCTGGTTCCTGGTATTAAAAAGCCTCAAATGTCTAGGACTGAAGAGATTAAAGGCAAACTCCGTCCCATTTCCGACCTAGAGGCCCCTGCTGCTGTTCCAATGTAGTAATTTGAAAGGTGGCCTGGAATTTGCTCAATTCCGTAATGACGGAGACCATCTTCGCAATCAATGGGCCAAAATGCCTAAAGCACTTATAGCGGCATGAGTCCTATTGATTTACACAGAGCTTCGCCTTCAGAGGCACACCAGGATGTGTTCCAATGTACCCTGGAATTAAACAATTAGGCAGTTGAACAGATCTCTGCTTCCCTCCTCCTATTCCAGTCTGCCCGGCTCCTACTACTGCTTAAGCTTGCCGGATCCAGAAGCGCAGAACTCAGGGGCAGAGGGAAAGGACATCTCGTAACAGCATTGTCATCCAGCAGAATATGAATTTGGGTAGAACAGGCGCTATAAGATGCCCATTCGTCTTTATGCTTCTTTCGCTACAGTGGCCATGTTTATATTGCCATCGCCATGGATGCCAACCTCCAGGCGGGTGTAGCAACCCGAGCGGCAGTGTTAGGAAAGTTAAGGAACGAATAAATATACACTGCAAATAACTTTGGTAATTTAATGTGTTCTATTTATAATTAACATTCTATAAAGTGCATTGTGTATTCTTATCTATATATCTAATAGCGAAAGGCGCCCCCCCGCGTGCGGATACCTAAATCCGTGCATCGTGGACACCTGGGGGGGGAGGGAGACTTTCGTGCACACTTGGGGCAGTCCCCAGGTGTGCACAAAAATCGGAAAACTTTAAAAAACTATCTGGGGGATACTAAAATCCACCCAAAACTAAAAGAGTGTTCCCTGCGCATGCTCCGGAAATGCTCTTGGAACGGCTTCGCTTCAGTGCAGGGGGAGGGGAGAGAGAGACCGGCGAAAGCCGCAGGCAGTGCATTATGTATTCTTATAACATCCTAATCGGGTATTAGGTATTCAGTACATTCAATCAGGTATTCGGTACATTCAGTCTAACAATAACATTCCGTGCATTCAGTTGAACAACTACCAGGTCCCGTTCACACTTGCCGGGAAACGCAGGGGGGAGGAGTGGCTGTTTGCACCGGCACAGTGTGTCCCACTGCAAACCCGATCAGACAGGGTGTCAGTTTCCTTCCTCGGCACACGTTCCCGGCGCACGCCGACGACGCAAGAGGAGCGCGCTGGAACGAACACACGAAGAGAGTCGGTCAGCGGCCCATCGCAAGACGTTTGCTAGTGGACTTTAGGAGGTAGCTTTTTACTCCGCATCTTCGGACGGCTGCGGCGGGTGCGCAACGCTGGCCAGATGTTGCTATGGGATCGCGCCCTTATAATCCACCCGGCATTCGTGCCGCTTCCGCGGCAACTTCTGCGTCTGTTCGGAGCCCCAGTCAATTTTGCATCGGTATTTTAAAAGTCAAACCCCAATGGGAGTTTCCAGAATCACACGCCCGCTTCTACTTGCACGAAGTCTTCCAGAAGGGGGGGAAGCTTTCATTTATAATTGTATTGATGCTTATTGCTGGTCCTACAAAAGACACATTGTGCAGCTAAAATTCATGGACAGGAGACAGGAGGGCCTGGCGTGATGTGGTCCACGGGGTCACAAAGAGTCAGACTCAACTGTGCGACTGAACAACAGAAAGGAAATAATCAGTTCTGAAAAATCTTTGGATTGGGTGTCCCTCTCAATTTCCTTTCCCTCTACGCATGTCAGATCTGTCGCCCTCATTCCAAACTTCTCAATTATTCACTTCATGTGTACAAGGCCAGCGTGCATTCACAACCAAGAACACCATTTCCCAATATTCTTACTTCTGTTCCATTGATGCTTATGCTCCTGTCATTCAGCTGTCATAGTCCTTCCGGTCCGTAGCTCAGCATCTTCACCTCAGAGCCACCACACACACACACACACAACTATGATCTGTAATTTTATAGTATGAATGGGAATATAAAGATTTTCATATATAGGTTTTTTCTTCTTGATTGTTCATATTCATATTTCTCTGGTTTTTATAGATTTGTTCTTTAAGTAATATTTTATTAGGATGTTAGAAAGGCCTGTTATATAGAAGGCTTTCCTCTTGTAGGTCTGATATTGTTAGCAGACAACATAATAGGTACAAAGTTCATGATTCTGTAGTTCTTAGGGCAAACCTTTCAATGTCTTGGTCAGATAAGATTTTAGTCTCCTATGAAGATTCCTTGCCCATTATCATTTAGGTTAGGTTAAGTAAACACTTAGTTTGACGTA
>NW_015169969.1:0-2150 GCF_001447785.1 Gekko japonicus | reverse complement strand
TGAGCTAGCTCACACTCACTCAGCTTAGAGGGAACACGGCTACCCACCTGAATATAACCCTAAGGATGACAGCCATCACAGAAGAACTGGGGAACAAGTAGTGACTTCTCGTCCTCAGACGTAAGGGCCCTGTAATGTATTCAATAGCTGCCATTGAATGCACAACTGTATGTGAACGACATAATTGAAATGCTATGTTAAGCTTTGTCCTGGGCTAGGAATCCAAATACATCCAATCACATTGCTAGCCCAGGAAGCACCTAACCAATCACTATCAGCAAGCTCCCTGAGCGGGAACGTCTGTGATTGGTCCTTATGCATACAACCTTATTGGTTGTTAATTGTACAGTAGGCGTGGCTACATTAGCCGGGAGAGTTTAAAAGCAGGACAGCTGCAATGTAAAAGCTATTCTGGCCATCAGATGTTGATCCGTGTTGGAGTTGTGTTCCAGTTGTTGAATAAAGCTGAATATTTGCTGAATCACTCTCCGACTACTTTGTTAAGCGAGCGACTTAACAGGCCCCAACTCAAGCAACAGGTTCTACTAAATGACATGTCAAAGACGTGGGGAACCCACCACTGGGATTCCAATCTCTGTGGTGCGTGCGACACCCAGACCAGCTACAAGCCTTCCTTCCGCAGTGAGAAACAGCCCAGCTTCTCCTAACAAGGCTAAAGACGAGCTGTCAGGCGGCATGCATGTAGATCACATTAAAAATTGCACATGGAGCAAATTGCCATGGCCCACTCACGCCAGCCCCGGTTCCCAGAAAATGTAAATCAACAGGGCCCCCCTGGTAGAGCATGAAATCAATGGAGTGACACCGATTTAGAGCAATGGAAGAAATGGACTGCTGGCTCTGACAGGACAACTTGGGGCATAAAGCACCATTCAGTCTAAGCGAGGAACATAAAACTACAGCCCTCTGTATTTCACAGATTACGTTTTTATTACAGCCGCGCGGGCTAAGCAAATGGGTGATAGACAAAGTAAATGTGGTGAGTTTAATCTCCATAAACAGGGAGCGTGGGGAGGGATTTTATTTTGATTTTTTTTAACGACCGTACACCTGTAAAACATGGGGTCTCGTTCGCCATCAATCCTGCTGGCTGAGGACTGAAGAAAGGAGTCGTTACCCTTCTAAAGATTCAAACAGCACGTCAGTGCTCCGAGTAGGCCTCCAAAGCTTACAACCTACCAAGGCAGAGACAGCCCTGCCATGTAAGTATATTGTGGCCTACCTGGTACCTGACATTCCAGCCGTCCTCTTCTTCCAGCCTGGCAGGAAAAACCAGCTTTATTGAGTTTCTCATAGGTTACCATATCCAGCCAATAGGATGAACAGAGAGGCAGCTTTGTGTAGGGGTTAAAGGAATGGACTAGCATCTGTGAGACCCAGGGCTATTTTGGGGCAGGAACGCACAGGAATGGAGTTCCAGCTGGCTCCTGAGTTGGCCACGCCCAGCAGGAGCTCATTAGCATAACAGGCCACACCCAACAGCAGAAACTCATTAGGACTGGCTACATTCGGTGGGGGTGGCCTAACATGCAAAGGAGTTCCTGCTACAAAAAAAGGCCCTGGGTTTTGACAACAAGGTAAACAGAATAAGAAACAAAAGGTGTGTGTGGCTGGATGACCACACTTCTGGTAACATGGGGGTGTGGCCTAATATGCTAATAAGCTGTGCTGTCAGGGGTGTGGCCTAATATGCTAATGGACTTCTGCTGTTGGGTGTGGCCTATTATGCTAATGAGTTTCCCCTGGGCTTTTTCTACAAAAAGAGCCCTGGTGAGAACCAGGTTCAAACTCTGCTGAATCAGTGTCTACTAAATGAGAGGGACTCACTGAAGGACCCTGGGCCTATCACCCTCTCTCAGCCTAACCTACCTCACAGGGTCGTTACCAGGGCTTGCCAGATCCCCGGTCTGTGCAGGGGTTCCCCCAATTTTCAGGGCTTCAGCCTACCACTGGCCAGCTGGTCAGCAGGAGAAGCCCCACCCCTGAACAGGCATGTCACATGTCAATGTTGTCGGTGCAACGATGTCACATGGAAGTGATCCCATCATGCCAGGGATGATGCAGGGCGACACTAGCATTTTGGCCAAAACTCTACGGTTACCGCATGACGTCATCACACCAGCAACATC
>NW_015169968.1:0-34469 GCF_001447785.1 Gekko japonicus | reverse complement strand
CAAATGAGTTAGACACCCCTGGACTGAGTTCGACATCCCTGACAAGTGGTTGTCCAGCCGCTGCTTAAAGACTGCCAGGGAGGGGGAGCTCACCTCCTCCCTAGGCAGCTGATTCCACTGTTGCACAACTCTTACCATCAAAACGTTTTTCCTAAAATCCAGCTGATAGCTCCCCACCCTTAATTTAAACCCATTATTGTGAGTTCTGTCCTCTGCTGCAAACAGGAACAGCTCCCTGACCTCTTCTAAGTGACAGCCCTTCGGATACTTAAAGAGAGCAATCATGTCCCCTCTCAGCCTCCTCTTCTCCAGACTGAACATTTCCCTCAGCCTTTCCTTTTAGGGCTTGGTCACCAGGCCCTCAGTCGTCCTCGTTGCTCTCCTCTGCGCCCGCATTCTGTCCACATCCTTTCTGAAGTGCACACAATACTCCAGGTGCAGCCTGACCGATGCAGTGTACAGCAGGACTATGACATCTTGCAATTTGGATGTTATGCCTCTGTTGAACAGCCCAAGATTGCATTAGCTTTTTTCCCCCGCTGCATCACACTGGCTGCTAATATATAACTTATGGTCCATCTGAACCCCAAGATCTTGTTCACACACACTGCTACCCAGAAGTGTATCCCCCATCCAGTATGCGTGTTCCTCATTTTTTCTACCCAGATGTAGAACTCAGCATTTATCCTTATTAAATTGCATCTTGTTCACTTCCACCCACTTTTATTATTATTATTTTTATTTTATTCCATTTATACCCTGCCCTCCCCGCACTTTTCCAGTGTCTTCACATCTCATTGAATTCTATCTCTATCTTCTGGTGTGTTTGTTGCTCCTCCCAATCTCGTGTCATCTGCAAATTTAATGAGTAGCCCCTCCACACCCTCATCCAGATCATTTATAAAAATATTGAACAAGACCGGGCCCAGACCAGAAGCCCTGTGGCACCCCACTGGACACCTCCCTTCATTCAGATGAAATGCCATTGACAACTACTCTCTGAGTGTGGTTCTCCAGCCAGTTCCCTATCCACCTAACTATCCTAGAGTCCAGTCCACAGTCCCCTAGTTGACCCATAAGAACATCACGAGGAACCCTGTCAAAAGCTTTACTGAAATCCGTTTAAACAACATCAACAGCATTCCCTCAATCCAGTAAGCTTGTCACTCAATCAAAGAAGGAAATAAGGTTGGTCTGGCAGGACCTGTTGGGGACAAATCCATGCTGACTTCCCCCAGATCAGCGGGGGCTGGAGATCTCCCAGAATTACAACTGATCACCAGACTACATAAATCACTTATTATTTGTTTATTTAAAAGATTTATCCCACTTCTCCTGAAGAAAATGGCCGCTTTGGAAGGTGGACTGCATGGCATTATAAGAACATAAGAGAAGCCAATGTTGGATCAAGCCAATAGCCGATCCAGTCCAACACTCCGGTACACAGTGGCCAAAAATATCAGGTGCCATCAGGAGGACCAGCAGTGGGGCCAGGACACTAGAAGCCCTTCTACTGTTGACCCCCCTCCCAGCAAGAAGAATACAGTCCAGAGTCCCTATCTATACCTAGTGGCTAATAGCCACTGATGGACCTCTGCTCCATATGCTTATCTAATTCCCTCTTGAAGTCGCCCATGCTTGTAGCCGCCGCAACCTCCTGTGGCAGTGAATTCCATGTGTTAATCACTCTTTGGGTGAAGAAGTACTTCCTTTTATCTGTTCTAACCTGAATGCTCAACAATTTCATTGAGTGCCCACGAGTTCTTGTATTGTGAGAAAGGGAGAAAAGTACTTCTTTCACAACCTGCTCTATCCCATGCATTATCTTATAAACCTCAATCATGTCACCCCTCAGCCGTCGTTTCTCCAAGCTAAAGAGCCCCAAGCGCTTTAACCTTTCTTCACAGGGAAAGTGTTCCTATCCTTTATCATTCGAGTTGCCCTTTTCTGCACTTTTTCCAAAGCTATAATGTCCTTTTTAAGGTGTGGTGACCAGACCTGTACACAGTATTCCAAATGAGGTCACACCATTGATTTATATAGGGGCATTATGATATTGGCTGATCTGTTTTCAATACCCTTCCTAATAATCCCCAACATAGCATTGGCCTTTTTTATCACAGTCACACACTGTCTCGACATTTTCAGTGAGTTATCCACTACAACTCCAAGATCTCTCTCTTGCTCAGTCTCTGCCACTTGTATCCCCACTTGTATTTTCACTTACACTAGTCCTTGTGCAACTAACTTCTGGGCACTATAATATATAAGGAGGAACACAGATATGGTGCAAGATCTTGTGCAAGCAGAACTTCACCAAATCCATTTATGTTTCTGTTTGTATATCATTGGATCCAAACCATAGTCTTTGATACCACTTCAGAAACTTCACCAAAGGAGAAACTAACATGTCTGCAATTGTTGCCATCGCTTAAATAAAACAATGTTGAAAAGGGCAAATGACAGAAAATAAAGTCATCATCATTGATAAAGGTCACTGTAACAATGGAAATTCAGCATGAAAACTGGGATGAGCTGGACCAGTGCTGGAATATGAGTAGATGATATAGCATGCCATATCCATGGACAAAGTGCTTATGGATTCCCAGGACTGTTTTAAAGCAGCCAAAGATCTATTGGGTCCCCCTTGTCCACATGTTTGTTCACCCCCTCAAAGAACACTAACAGGTTAGTGAGACAAGATCTTCCCTTACAGAACCCATGCTGAGTCTGCCTCAATAGGTTTTGTTCATCAATGTGCTTACTAATTCTTTCCTTAATAATAATTTCCACCCATTTATCCGGTATCAATGCCAGACTGACTGGCCTGTAATTTCCCGGATCTCTCCTGGAACCCTTTTTAAAGATGGGAGTGACATTAGCTACCTTCCAGTCCTCAGGAGTGGAGGCAGATTTTAATGAAAGGTTACATATTTTTGTCAGGAGATCCACAAGTTCACATTTGAGTTCTTTCAGAACTCTTGGATGTATGCCATCCAGGCCTGGTGATTTATCAGTTTTTAAGTTGTCTATCAGTCTTTTATCTATCATACTCTACCAAGCTCCTTCCCTTCCCTAACCCCCGCTCTCCCAGGCTCCACCCTCAAATCTCCAGGTATTTCTCAACCCGGAGTTGCCAACCCTAGTAGCCCTAATGGGAGGGTGTACATTTTGCAGGTCCCTCCCACATCTGTGCCATTTCCCTTGCCTTAGCCCCTCTACAACCACCATTTCCACACACACAGTACTGGATGGTTTTTATCAGGTTATCGAAGGCTTTCACGGCTGGAGTTCATTCATTGTTGTAGATTGTAGGTCCTACAGTGCTAAGACCACAGCCATACAGCCCGGAAAATCTACAACAACTAAGGTTTTTTCAGGCTTTTTTAAAAAACCCAGTAATTACTATATCACCATAGCATTGTAACGAGGTAGTGATATGGGAATTATCCAATTTTTTTAGCCCGAAAAAGTCCTCCATTTGGAATAGGAGGGGAAAGTGTGGTTTGGGGGGCATCGAGGCAAAGAAAGTGCTGTGGAAACTGCCACGTGGTTACCCCACTGCCACTGCAAGTGCCTCTGCAGCAGCAATGGAAGTTCTGCAGAGAATCATCACTACGTGGAAGCACCCAAACGCTGCTTAGGATTGCACTGTTCAGCTACTGCAAGCAGTCTGCCTCTCCAAGTGACTATCTGAGATCTGGGAAAGGGTGCAGGGAAGAGTTAAATCCACACCCTAGCTCTAATCCAGGCCAGGGTCCCCTGCAGGTGCTACTTAGCAATAAAAATGCACTGGAGATCTGATCGCAGATCTTCCAGAGCCTTATCTGCTTTGACAAGGTGTGAAGGAAACAGTATCATAATGAGCATGCATAGAGGAAATTCAATTAATTTCACCCTGAGGTCATTAGCGATGTTACATTTTCTTACACGGAGATTAATCTCCTTAGAGGAAATAGTGCATACACACACATCTGAAATAATTGCAAAAGTTGTCTCAGAGTCATTATTCCAAAAATCCACTCTCATCAAAGTTTACATTCGTCTCAGATAGAGATGGGTCTGCTCTAGAAGCTCTCAGGGCAACACAGAAGTCTTTCCCCCAAAGTCTGCCAAAATTTAGCATAAATTGTAGTATGGACTCCAGGGACATCTAGGCTGCACTAGAGTTCTCAGCACATGTGTGAAAGAATTTCTGGTATTTTTGTCTGCAGGCCTTAAACTGCTCTACCTCCCAAGCATATCCACCTTCAGAACAAATTTATGAAAAAAATTAGTATTATCCTCTTCAGAATAAAAACTAGCATGCTTTCACTCACAGGTAATGACCAATGCATCAAACTGCCGGTGCCTTCTCTTCCTTCCTTGTCGTTCTGTTAGGAAACTGGGTTGCCAGTCCAATGTTCCCTCTAAGCTGTCGAGTCTTGTGAGCAAAACTTCTACTTTGTGAGCTACTGGCATTAAAGTTGTGAGCGAGCGATCTGGCGACTGCATAAATTAGTTTGTTCTGGAGCCCTTCTTCCTGAGCTAAGACAAAAACGTGTGAGCCAGAGGCTAAAAAACTGTGAGCTAGCTCACACTAACTCAGTTTAGAGGGAACAGTGGTTGCCACTTCCTTCCTTCTTAGTCCCCCCCCCCCAGCTGTGGGATTCTTTCATTCCCAGCAGCAGGAGAAGGAAGAGGAGGAAGCAGAGGTAATGAGGGAGCCGGCAATCAAGCTATGAAAGTAAGCACAGTGAAGCCGAATACTGTCTAGCCTAGCCCTTCGCTGCCCTCTCCTCTTCCTCCTTTCCTAGGCCAGAGAGGGAAGTGGCATGAATGCAGTGAGCAGCTGGTATGTGCTTTGTTCCCCAACAGAAGGATGACAGAGGGGCCACACTGGAGCAGACTATGCCTGGGGTTTATTTCCATATTGGATTTGCTTATCACAGTCACACATAAGAACATAAGAGATGCCAGTGTTGGATCAGGCCAAAGGCCCATCCAGTCCAACACTCTGTATCACACAGTGGCCAGAAATACCAGGTGCCATCAGGAGGTCCACCAGTGGGGCCAGGACATTAGAAGCCCTCCCACTGTTGACCCCCCCAAGCACCAAGAAGACAGAGCATCACTTGCCCCAGAGCCCCTATCTATACCTTGTGGCTAATAGCCACTGATGGACCTCTGCTCCATATGCCTATCTAATTCCCTTTTGAAGCCGTCCATGCTTGTAGCCGCCGCCACTTCCTGTGGTGATAAAAGGAGGGAGCAATGCACTCACAGTGCTATGAATCACCACACTTTTTCCCCTTAGGAATATTCATGTTGACTCAAATGGAATTTTAGGGCAGGAGAGGCAAAAAAAAAATGGGATGTAGGGACAACCAAGGAATCAAAAAAAGAGACAACCCAATCAATCAGTATGAAGACAGGAAGGAAGGGACCGTAAAACAAAGCCTGCCATCCACAAGCTTTGAGAAACAAATGGCTTGTGGTCAACTGTAAACCCCTAATTTGGACTAGATATTTCAGGGCAGATGTCAAAACTAGCCCTGAAATTAACAGGGTTGACATGGCGTCCTCCACCTTCAGCTCATGCATAGGCTTGTGCTCTTTTCTCCTTCTTTGTTATAACTTTGAACTACCATAGAGGTGGTTGTGATAGAAATAATCACCTAACTGGGGAAAGGGAGCGGGGACATAAAAATTCCTGACCCCACTTAAATTAGGAATGGCCTAGGGTTCCTATTAATTCAAAATGTATTCCCCAATCAAATGGTACAAACATGAAGATGCTGACCTGCTGAGGGCATGCTGAGCAATGACTGCCCAGTTGTCTTCAAGTCAGGATACGTCCCATACACATACCCTGCTGAATGAACTATAGAGAGCATGGGGCATTTTCCAGTATTAAAGCAAACATGACACAGTTCACTAATAGCACAATGTGTGCTGTACATATAATAGATCTAGGACAACCCCATTGTCATAGTTCCATAGGTCTAGAGAGAACCCGAAAAGCAACATCGTGGTTCATCACCCAATGCAAGATAATGCACAGGTTAACCCACATAACCAAGCTCACAATGCAATATAAGCAGAGAACAGCGTTGATAGTGATGACAACACCATGATGCCTACAGTTCATATTCAAGCCACTTCGCAAGCCACTTTGAGTCCTGCTGATAGTAGGATACAAATACGTTAAATACGTTAAACAGAATAAATAAATCCAAAGTGAGACAGACAGAGGGAGACAAAGTTTACAAGGAAAGTTTGAAAGTGGTATGATAGGTTCATCACTGCTGTTGGTGGGACATAATCATTTCTCTTGTTTCACTGTTATCTCTAGTAAAATAGGATTTGCAAAACTCTTTGACCAGAAACAATAGCTGTGTGGATATGTATTTCATGGCCAACAGCTTGTTGCTAAAGTTCTGTCCATCTCCAGCTCATTAAGAACAGCCCAAATGGATCTTCCCAAGTTCTTCTAATTCTGTATCTGGCAGTGGCTATCCAGAGCCCACTCCCAAGAAGCCCAGGCACACATAGTTGGCATGTGGAGTTACCATAGCTGCATTTAGTTACTATAGCTGTTAATAGATGTATACCTCACAACTGTATCTAGTCCTCTAAACTAGTGGCCATTACCCTATCTTGAGATAGCAAGTTTGTCTAGTTCCTTTCAATGCCATCTATGCTATTGGCCATCACTACAGCCTGTGTCAGTGAGTTCTGCAAGTTAATTATACATAGTACTAGGAGAAAGGCCCGTTGTAGAAATAAATACAATGGCCTCTAGAAAGAGGCTCTGGGTGGGTGCCCCGGCCTTGGACACTCAGTGTCAATTTGCTGTGGTGACCTCAGCAGGGTATAATGACACTGAGTCCACCATTTTCTCCAGAGGAACTGATCTCTGTTACTTAAAGAACAGTTGTAATTTTGAGTGATTTCCAGCCCTCACCTGATTGGCAACGATGGTTCCCCAGAAGGGAATTGTTGGTTTGGAGGATGGAGTCTATGGCTTTGTACCTGTCCGAGGTCCCACGCCTCCTGAAACCTCACCCTCTCCAGGCTCCATCCCTCACATCTCCAGGAATTTCCCACCTGGAGTTGGCAACCCTATCTTCTTCCCAGCCAATCATCAACCTACCTTTATTTCCCCCTCACTCTTCAGCTTTCCACCCACCACACACCTGCAGCCTCTCTCGTGCTCTGAAGCCCTGACTGCTACGTCACATTGGCTGTCATATGGGGGCCACCTCAACAGTATATAAGGATACAGAGCCCACCATTTTCTCCAGGGGAACTGGAATTCTGAGTGATCTCCAGCCCTCACCTGGAGATTGGACACATTTTACCTCAGAACAGCAAAACTGTTTAGAATGTTAGAGGCAAAAGCCCATCAAGTCGCATATGCAAACCACCTCTGTGTTCCGAGGCAGAGGCCAATGAGGCTGCATATGCAAATAACCTCTGTGTTCTGACTGGCTATGGGGGGGAGAGGATTAGCAAAATGTTTAGAATGTTGGAGGCAGGACTCAGGCAAAGCAGCCAGTGGATAGGGAGACCTTCTGAATGACAGGTCAGAGAGCGAACTGATTTTGGAGTGTGTGGAATGTTCTAGAGAAGTGCCACCACCATTCGGCTTTTATTTATAAGGGAGATGAAGCAATCTTTTTTTTAAACTGCATAAACTGCCAGTCCTTTTCATTGGGTGCCCCATTGTTCTAATGTCATACAAGAGGGAGCAAATTTTCTCTCAGATTTAGTACAAATCATATATTACAAGAGAGGACAAAACATATACACACATTTACTGCATATAAGGATCACTAACCAATATGAGTGGAAGGAAATTCCTAGCCTCAGAACATGGTGATCAGATCAACTTTGAGCATGAAACAAAACACAAAAGTTGTACCATTCGCTCTCTTTCCTGTACCCTGGCTGCAGTGTGATACTTCCTGCCTAAAAGGTGTACAGGCTTGCCCTTACAATACCTTGGAGAGGTATATCCCTGTTTTTGTACTGGATGAAATGAATTCTGACTCACAAAAGCTTATGCTAGAGTCATTTTTGTTAGTCTTTAAGGTGCTACTGGATTCCTGTTCAGTGTTTTCATTAAAAACACCACAGTTATAGAGTTTCCCATCCTGAGAACACTCATCAAAAATGCAGCCAGCAAATCTTCCAAAGTCATCAAAGTTGTTTCTGTTTAAGCCACTTCAAATCACTGGGATTACCCAGTGTTGGGTAGAGTAAGAGGGGTTTGATGACAAATCTGAAAACTTTAGTGTGTGTCCTTTGGTGAGAGCCATTTCAGTGTAGTGGTTAGGAGCATGGACTTTAATCTGGGTGAACTGGGTTTGATTACCCCACTCCTCCACATGCAGCTGCCAGTATGACCTTGGGTCAGTCATAAATTCTTTCAGAGCTGTTCTCTCAAGGGCAGTTCTCTCAGAGCTCTCTCAGCCCCACCTACCCCATAGGGTGTCTGTTATGGGGAGGGAAGGGGAAAGGGATTGTAAACTGCTCTGAGACTCCTTCAGGTAGTGAAGGGTGGGGTATAAATCCAATTTCTTCTTCTTTGAAATCTTTGGATGGAAGAGGCTTATGTTTTATCTATATCCCACTTTTTCTTCTTGATCAGGGACTCAAAGCGGCTTTTCACATAGTTCCCCCCTCCTCCAATTAATCCCCACAACGACAACAACAACCCTGTGTGGGTAGGTCAGGCTTAAGAGATTGTGGTGGGCCCAAGGTCACCTGGCAGGCTTTCATAGCTGAGCGGGAGATTCACACCCAGCTCCTAGTCCAACTGTTCACTACATATAAATGACCACAAAAAAGATAGCCCTGATAGTATATTTATTTATTTTGATTTTTATCACATTCTCCCCCACAAGCAGAGCTCAGGGCGGATTAGTAAAGGTAAAGGTTTCCCTTGCTCTAAAGCCAGTGGTACCGGATTCTAGGGATGCTGTGCTCATCTCCGTTTCCAAGAGTGTCCAAAGATGCTTCCATGGTCATGTGGCCGGCATGACTAGACGCTGAGGTGCACGGAACACTGTTACCTTCCCACCAAAACGGTACCTATTTATCTACTTGCAATTCCTTGCTTTCAAACTGCTAGGTTGGCAGGAGCTGGGGCCAGAGACGGGAGCTCACTCCAACATGCAGCACTCAGGTCTCGAACTGCTGAACTACCGACCTTCTGGGCTGCAGTTCAGCGTCTTAACCACTTGAGCTACCACAGCCTTTCAGGGCGGGTTACAACATATAAATATATCAGCTTAAGAATTAAAACATAATACAGTAAAATCCAGTTCTATACAACCATAGCATAAATTACAAGATGACTTCAATGTTGTTAAAGTGCTCTTGAAAAAATTCCTATTGTATGTGTTCTCAGATGTTCTGATTTTTGAACAAGTGGATCACTATATGGTGGTGGTGGAAAGTTCCATCAAGTCACAGCTGACTTGGGGTGACACCATGGGGCTTTCAGGGCAAGAGACATTCAGAGGTGGTTTGCCACTGCCTCTTTAATGAACAAGTTAAGTTTTTAACTTGTTCATTAATGATTTGGAGTTGGGAGTAAGCAGTGAAGTGGCTAAATTTGCGGATGATATGAAGTTGTTCAGGCTGGTGAAAACCAGGGAGGATTGTGAGGCACTCCAAAGGGATCTGTCAAGGATGGGCAAGTGGGCGTCAACATGGCAAATGGGGTTCAATGTGGCCAAGTGCAAGGTGATGCACATTGGAGCCAAAAATCCTAAATATAAATACACATTGATGGGGTCTGAACTGGCAGAGACTGATCAAGAGAGAGATCTTGGAGTTGTAGTAGATAACTCACTGAAAATGTCGAGACAGTGTGTGACTGCAATAAAGAAGGCCAATGCTATGCTGGGGATTATTAGGAAGGGTATTGAAAACAGATCAGCCAATATCATAATGCCCCTATATAAATCAATGGTGCGACCTCATTTGGAATACTGTGTGCAGTTCTGGTCACCACACCTTAAAAAGGATATTATAGCTTTGGAAAAAGTGCAGAAAAGGGCAACTCGAATGATAAAAGGGTTGGAACACTTTCCCTATGAGGAAAGGTTAAAGCACTTGGGGCTCTTTAGCTTGGAGAAAAGACGACTGAGGGGTGACATGATTGAGGTTTACAAGATTATGCATGGGAAAGAGCAGGTAGAGAAAGAGGTACTTTTCTCCCTATCTCACAATACAAGAACTCATGGGCACTCCATGAAATTGCTGATCGGTCGGGTTAGAACGGATAAAAGGAAGTACTTCTTCACCCAAAGAGTGATTAACACATGGAATTCACTGCCACAGGAAGTGGTGGCGGCTACAAGCATGGACGGCTTCAAAAGGGAATTAGGTAGGCATATGGAGCAGAGGTCCATCAGTGGCTATTATCCACAAGGTATAGATAGGTGCTCTGGGGCAAGTGATGCTCTGTCTTCTTGGTGCTTGGGGGGGTCAACAGTGGGAGGGCTTCTAATGTCCTGGCCCCACTGGTGGACCTCCTGATGGTACCTGGTATTTTTGGCCACTGTGTGACAGAGTGTTGGACTAGATGGGCCTTTGGCCTGATCCAACATTGGCGTCTCTTATGTTCTTATGTTCCATGTCACAACCCTGGACTTCCTTGGAGGTCTCCCATCCAAATACTTGCCAAGGCCGATCCTGCTTAGCTCCCAAGAGCTGACCGGCCTGGGATATCCAGGTCAGGTAGATCACTATATTTGGCATATGAAATAGGTGGTGTGTGTTTGTCTGTTTTCAGTCTTACACAGTTGGTCACTTAATTATACCATAAAGATAACGATAAAGGCATAAAACTGGAATTTTTTTTTTGCCACTGGCTTCGACAGGGTGATGAAGTGGCCCTTTGAACAGGTGAAAGAACACCCCACCACCATCTCATACACGCAAACAAAAGTTATCACTCCTGGACTGTAGCTCTTTTCTAATGGTTGAATATCAGACATTTCTGCAAAGAGTCTTATTTACACGTGAGTCATTCATAATGAATGCTGCCTCATTGTTCCATTGTGCCGAGACGGTGATTAGTGGTTTTGTAAGTGTTTTGTTTGGGATTAGGGCTTTCTCACTACACGGATTTTCTCTTGTATTCGCACACAGTCAGCTCCTTTCAAATGGGAGGAGCAGAGATTGCTTAAGCATACCTGGAAAGGTAGGATATGTGCTAAGCCCTAAACAATTAACAGTGTTCTGACATCATCCCACAAAAACTTGGAGATGATATTCATCCAGGGTGGGTGGGGAACAGGCAGTCCAGGGCGATGGAACAAAATGGCTGCGATTTGTTGCCCACTCAGGGGCAGCCATTTTCTCTCTTGCTCAAACTACACATGACCATGGGAGGCATGTTTGTTTAATTCCAGGCTTAAAGTGTATGGGGGGAGTTGTCATCTTTTTTTTTTTTAAAGCAAAAGTAGCCTGTGGGTGAATTGGGCTGAACTTTCTTCACACCCACTGCTAATTCCCCATGGCCTCGCCCTGTAAGCATTTTTCTCGTTAGGTATCAGATCTCAACTGAACAGAAAGACACCTGAGAAACAGACTGCAAGAAGGCAAATTGCAGCCGGGGGGGGGGATTAGCAGTCCTCTTACAACATTTTTGTTCTAAAACTGGACCCTCTCACCCCTCAATACATCGCAAAGGCAGACCGAGGTTTAAACAAATGGGTATGCGACTATTGTGAGTAGTTGTACTTCAGCCTTACCTATCTTACAGGAATGGTTTATTCCAGTGTGGATGAGGATGGTAATATAGCACAGGCAGCTGAAATGTCTGATGCAATATCAAGTCTGTTTGTGGATCATTTCAACCTGTCCTGGTCACCACAACAAATGTCAAGAGGACCTTCATTTCAGAGGGATGGCCATGTCGGTCTGCAGTAGATTTTAGTCCAATAGCACATTGAAGACCAACAACCTTTTTGGGGTATAAGCTTTCGAGAGTCAAAGCTCTTTCCGTCATATTTTAGGATCTCTTGAGACCACCACTTCTTCCCTTGATCCTCATCCATCCTCCTGACTACTGAAATCTTGTAAGGAACAGACTAATCAGCCCCAATGTCCATCATAAATAAAATACTGACACCAGCTGTTTTCTCGGGCACTTAACTATCCACAACTTTAAAAACTGGAAAAAAAATGATGTAGCCATTTATCACTTGGTCTGCGATCTTGCCTTTTTGGGCGAGGTGGTTGAGAGAGTATCTGCAGAACGACGACAGGACTTCCTGGACGATGTGTCTGCTCTAGACCCCTTCCAATCTGCCTTCTGACTGAGCTAGGAAATGGAAATGGCATGTAGACAAGGGCTTTGCCTCTTTGCTGCTGTCGTTGGATTTAGAGTGGACCACACCATCCCATTGAGACATTTCGAGGCAGAAATAGGTATCTAGGGTAGTGTTTTGGACAGGTTTAATTCATTCCTTTAGGATCAGACTCAGATTGTCACTGTTGGAGACAAGTGACAAGGACCTATCTTATGGGGTTCTGCATGGCTCAGTGACGTGGGACCAGATGGTCAGTCTGTCAATCTTAGTAGTATCTACTGTCACTTGCAGTGGTTCTCCAAAGTCTCACTTTAAGGTCTCTCACATCACCTATTACCTGATCTTTTCACCTAGAGATGCTGGGTATCAAACCTGGGACCTTCTGCATGCCAAGCAGATGCTCTACCCCTCCATGTATCTCCCATATTGTGTAATCTCTATCTAAAGCTCCTGGGAGAGTCCATTTGTGGATCTGTAATTGGTTGTCAATTCATCAATATGCTGATGATACTCAGTTTTATGGGTTGGATCAGACCAGCTTTTGTGCTGGTGAAAGGGGAGAAAAAGTCCCATTTGACCACTCAAAAATGTGATAGATTAGCTGTATAAATTGTAAGATGCCGCAGGGTATTGCTTTGTTTATACACATTTGGTGTTTGGTGACTTATTATGATAATTTTTAAATAGAACTATTTTGAGTTAGTAGTACATAATATATGTATTGTTGATAAAATTTTAAATTTAAAAAATGTAACTTAAAAAATGTGATAGCTGAACTCGGGATCAAGGGCCTAGAGGAATCCGACAAAGACGGAGGTCCTGTGCCTGAGTCAGAGTGGACCAAGGTTAGGGATCCCACTCCCGACCTTCGATGGGGCGCCGTTGGTGCCAGCAATGGAGGTTAGGTGTCTGGGAGTGCTCCTGGATGCCTCCTTAATGATGGAGGCCCAGGTCGCAGCCACTGCCAAGGCAGCCTTTTGCCATCTACAGCTGATTAGGCAGTTGGTTCCCTTCCTTGAACGCAAGGATCTGGCAACAGTGATCCATGCAATGGTCACCTCGAGATTGGATTACTGCAATGGCTCTCTACATGGGGCTGCCCTTGTCCCAAATCCGGAAGCTGCAGCTGGTGCAGAATGCAGCGGCGAGGCTGTTGTTGTGCCTTCCTGTGCGGGAGCACATCCAGCCCGCCCTAAAAGCACTGCACTGGCTGCCAATAGCATACTGGATTCAGTTCAAGGTGCTGGTTTTGACCTTTAAAGCCCTATATGGTCAGGGACCTACTTACCTGGGGGACCACCTTTCCCCACATGTTCTCCAGAGGGCACTAAGATCTGGATCCCAACACTGTCTGCCCCTTCCAGGCCCTAAAGAAGCGGTGATGAGGGCCAGGGCCTTCTCTGTGGCGGCCCTGCACTGGTGGAATGAGCTCCCAGAGGACACCAGGGCCCTGCGGGACCTTTTGCAGTTCCGCAGGACCTGTAAAATGGAGCTCTTCCACCAGGCTTTTAATTAAGGGGCCGCCGGTAACATCGTGGCCCTGGCCCTAACATCAGCACCGAAGTAACACCAGCACTAAAGTAATACCTGATAGCCTGGCAAGGAACCTGGAATATGGCGATCATTATATCTGTATGCTGAAAGAATGCCGCCATTGTTTATTGTTTACTGTATTGCTAGCACTTTGCACTTTGTTGTGTTTTTAACTGTTTTACCTGTTTTAATATTTCTACAATGTATTTTTATATATGACTGTAAGCCACCCTGAGCCTGCCTTCGCGGGGAGGGCGGGATATAAATTAAATAAATGTATACAGGACAGCCACTATCAATATATTCTGCTGTAGCAGCTTTGCTTATCTGAGTAAACGCACCTGAAGTACCATCCTGCAAACGGGTATGAGTATCAGCTGCCCATAGGGGCTGCAGTGGCTCAGTGGTTAAAATGCTGAGATGCAGGCTGGAAGGTCGGTAGTTCAGCAGTTCGAGACCTGAGTGCCGCATGACGGAGTGAGCTCCCGTCTCTGATCCCAGCTCCTGCCAACCTAGCAGTTAGAAAGCAAGAAATTGCTTCAGTGGGAAGCTAACAGCATTCCGTGCGCCTTGGCATCTAGTCATGCCGGCCACATGATCACGGTTCTTCGGCTTGGAAATGGAGATGAGCACCACACCCTAGATTCGACTGGCTTTCGAGCAAGGGAAACCTTTACCTTTACTTAACAGCTGCCCATACCTGGACATTCTGTGTCGTGGTTACTGCCTGGTGGAATGGCCTGCCTATAAATGTCAGGAAGGCTCCCAGCATGTGTAAAACAGAATTATTCAAAAGGGCACTTTTATAAAGCGAATAAGGTTGTAGCTAATGTCAGTGGAATTCAAGGCAGTCTTCATTGTTCACATTATGACCTGTTTATTGCATTGTTTTTAAATTTGTAATCCAGCTTTATTGCATTGTCTATTGTACTTAATGTAATGTTTCACTGCATTGTTCGCTGCTCTGGTAACGCCTGTTTTCCCATCTGTGTTGTACTGTGGGTTTGAGTGCAATGTTCTTGGGTTTTTATTGACAATCGCTACACAGTTATTCTTGGTCGTATTATACCATTCTTACTGCATTGGGGGTTTTTTGGTTGTAATCTGCCTTAAGTCTCAACAAGAAAACAGGACAATAAACAAAGTAAATAAATGATGTTGTGAGAGAATAAAATGGGCAAAACCCCCACACATGTTTTGGAAGCAAAGAGAAATAACGTAAGCCATTTGGGGTTCACATTGTGGAGAAAGGCAGGGTATAGATTAAGAAAAGAAGAATGTTCTAAATAAATGATATGGCATCTGATGCATACAAACGGCACTGGTATTGAGAGATGGAGCAATGGACGCCAGAGCACATCAAAAATGAGAAACATGCATGGGTGAAAATAAGATGTGTATTTCATTATCCAGGCTACGTCACTCAGGGCAACAAGAAGTATAAACAAAGGCCTCCCTTCCCACCCTCCTCTCTCGGTGTGAGTGTGTGCCCAGATTAGATGTCCAGTCCTGTTGCCTACAGTTTTTCCTTACACATTTGGAACTGCCTTTGTGCATGTGAAGATCTCCATTGGGGCCGTTGAGTTCCTTCCTGAAACACAATCTTTTGTTCCTTTTTTATTTAGCCCACAAGCATAGCAAGCAAAAGACCATACACAGTCTGGAACCCCAACCTAAGCCTCCCTCGTCGCTCTTTTCCACTTAATAAAATGGCACATGCCAAAATTTTGTTACTGGATTATTCATTTTATAGTACTTGTATGATTGCTTTTATTTACTTTTTATTTATTATATTTGACTTCTAGCCCACCCTCCCCTGCACATCAAGGCTCAGGGTGGGCTACAACAATATAATAACACTAATATAAATACTATGATTGGACACTGATATCAATAATCAAAAACCCCTATAAATATATATTCACAGTGAAAGCGATCTGATTGCAGACAATAGCACAATAGAAGGAGGAGGAAGAGATTGGATTTATACCCCGCCCATTCGAAGTCTCAGAGTGGCTTACTACAAACTCCTTTCCCTTCCTCTCCCCACAACAGACACCCTGTGAGGTAGGTGGGGCTGAGAGAGCTCTGGCAGAAACTGCTCTTTTTCAAGAACACCTCTGACAGAACTACGGCTTGCCCAAAGTCATCCAGCAGCTGCAAGTGGAAGAGTGGGGAATCAAACCCAGTTCTCCCAGATTAGAGTCAGCACACTTAACCACTACACCTCCACTCTCAGCAGAGGCTCTGGTTTTCAGGTGTAAAAAAATCTCTCAAAAAGAGTATGTGTGACCCCCTGCCTCTGGTCATCTTTTTACAGTGTCACGTGAATGTAAAACGTCCTACAGTGTTGGTTGGAGTCATTAAAAGTAGACAGACCTGCATGTGATCCACTGCATCTCTATACATGTGATCTACTGTTGTGCTGCAAGCAATAGGGACTATACCTGATATAAGACTGGAGGCTTCCAAAGGGGGTTCAGAATAAGGGCAAGTTGGCCCTCAGGTCAAAAACTGCTCTCTCCAGGTCTGTGAGGGTTGGGTCTCCAGCAGTGCAATCCTGAATTATATCCTTCTAAATTCACTGAAGTCAATAGGTTTAAGAAGGATATAACTCTTCTGAGGATTGCACTGTAAATTCTGCTCATTCCAGCCGTAAGTCCTAGGAGTGGGACGGGATTCATAATACCACCTTTGCTCTTCTACCCCATCATGGTAACTGGTACAAAGGTCTATTATGCCTTTGTTTGCAGGACTTGAACTTTCCTTAATTATATTGAGCCACATTAGATCGACTAACATTTGTAACAATAAAAACAATAAACAGTTGTTTGGAAATGTTGCTCATAATGCCATTTATGGCAGCCATTTCACTCCGAGCACTTGTCTTAAATTATTCAAGAAGAATCACTGTAGACCTACATTCTTGCGTCAGTAGCTAATATGTTAGCCCATTAAAAAAACTAGAAACATTTTTAATGTAATGGACCAGCATTCTGGATCCAGCCAATCTTTTGCTAATGCCCATCTCTCTCAAAAGACAAGACAATAACCTTTATTCAAACTCTTTAATTAATAATTCTATAGTCAAAATAGAAACTAACAGACCTGTCTGTCACAGGAGCAACTTTTCCCATAGCTACAGTGTGTATTTTACAGCTGTTTAATAGACTTACAGTCAAAGTGACCACAAAACACGCTGAAGTTTTAACAAGCAATCTGTAGGTTTTAACTGATTCCACCTAAAGGTCAAAAGGAAAATTTCTATAAAACTGCTTGTCAGCCCCAAAAGTTTGTTTTTGTTTGCTTGGATTAGTGCTCACCCATTTCCTGCTACAAGACTTCCTATTAGCAATCTTTAACCACCAAGCCAGAGCTGAGGAATAGTTTAGGTAAGTTTATTTCCTGATTAAACCAAGGAAGGTTCAAAGGTTAATTTCACAGCCACAGGGTTGCTATGCAAACAGCTACTGGCTAGACGTGCTTGAACATACCCAACTATAATAGCCACACCTAAGTGCTGGAAAACAAATGGGATTTCCGCATGTAAATGCAATTGCTTCTTCCCACTGGGTGAAAACGACTCCTTTCCTCTCAGCCCTGGTACCTGTGCAAACAGGCAATACCCTAGGGTTGCCAAATTCAGGTTGGGAAATCCCTGGAGGGGGGTGGAGCCTGGGGGGAGGTGGGGTTTGGGGAGGGGAGGGACGTCAGCAGGGCACAATGCACAGGAGTCCACCTTCTGAAGCGGCCACTTTCCCCAGGGGAACTGACCTCTGTGGTCTGGGTATCATTTGAAATTCTAAGAACATAAGAACATAAGAGATGCCAATGTTGGATCAGGCCAAAGGCCCATCCAGTCCAACACTCTGTATCACACAGTGGCCAGAAATACCAGGTGCCATCAGGAGGTCCACCAGTGGGGCCAAGACATTAAAAGCCCTCCTAGATCAAGATGGGTAGCCATGTTAGTCTGTCTGTATAAGTAGAACAAGGGGCCGTGGTGGCTCAGAGGTTAAGACACTGAACTGCAGACCGGAAGGCCAGTAGCTCGGCAGTTCGAGACCTGAGTGCCGCATGACGGAGTGAGCTCCTGTCTCTGGCCCCAGCTCCTGCCAACCTAGCAGTTCAGAAGCAAGAAATTGTCATGACCTGGGTAGTCGCTGCGTCCACCGTAAGCGGGATCGGGTGCTCTGGAGGAATTTTGAGGGCTGAGCAAGCGTGACCTCAGACACTTGGGTTCTTCCCCGTTACTTCACGCGGTGACCCTTGTCAGTCTGGTGGTTCTGGGGTGTTTAGTCAGAGTCGAACCTCCTGGGCCACACGTTTTTCCTCTCTCTGATGCCTCGGGTCTGGGATGGTTTTCCGACTTGACAGCGCCACAGCTCCGTACTGATCTCATCCTCCCCTGTCACGCTCTGCTCCCCCTCTATATTTCCCCTAGCCTCCTCTCCAGCCTATAGCAGGTCAGCCATTGGTCCCATGAGCCTCCCAGCTCCCTCCCAGGAGACCCATCTTTCAGCCACGCAATCAGAACCGCAGCACTGTCCTCCCCGTGCTCCGCCTCTCCAACCTTCTTTGGCTGCAGGTGTGCACCTGGCTGGCCTGACTGAGAGCACACCAGGACCTTCTCGGAACAGCTGCGGTCGTTGCCCTTCTTTTGCTCGTTGAACCGCGACGCCCTCGACCCCACCATTTTCCTGGGTCGATTGCAGGCTTGGCTCCTGGTGCCGCCCTCCTGAGGCCCCTTTGGCCCGGTGGGCCCATTGGTGGAGCCAAGAACCTGCTCTGACAATGGAGTTGCTGGTCGGGGCACAGGCAGGAGGCCCGCCTCCTGACAGTAGATAAATAGGTACCGCTTCGGTGGGAAGGTAACAGTGATCCGTGCACCTCAGTGTTTAGTCATGCTGGCCATTTGACCTCGGAGAAGTCTTCAGACAGTGCTGGCTCTTTGGCTTGGAAATGGAGATGAGCACTGCCCCCTAGAGTTGAATTCAACTGGCTTTCAAGCAAGGGAAACCTTTACCTATAAGTAGAACAGAGTAAGAGTCCAGTAGCACCTTAAAAATTAACAAAATCATGAGCCTTTCTGAAGAAGTGAGCAGTATGAGAACTCAGGCAGGGCTCTTTTTGTAGCAGGAACTCCTTTGCATATTAGGTGATACTCCCCTAATGTAGCAAACCCTCCAAGAGCTTACAGAGCTCTTCTGACAGGGGCTACTGTGAGCTCTTGGAGGATTGGCTACAGTAGGGGTGTGTCGCCCAATATGCAAAGGAGTTCCTGCTACAAAAGGAGCCCTGATAGAAGTATGAACAACACTTCATGCCCTATCACAAATTTTGTTAGTCCTTAAGGTGCTACTGGACTCTTGCTCTTTTCATTTAAAATTCTGGGAGAGCTCCAGGCCCGACCTGGAGGTTGTACTGTGGATGACTTCTGCCAGTTTGGTGTAGTGGTTAAGTGCGCGGACTCTAATCTGGGAGAACCGGGTTTGATTCCCCACTCCTCCACTTGCACCTGGCTGGACGACCTTGGGCAAGCCGTAGTTCTGATAAGAGCTGTCCTTGAAAAAGAGCAGTTTCTGTCAAGAGCTCTCTCAGCCCCACCTACCTCCCAGGGTGTCTGTTGTGGGGAGGGGAAGGGAAAGGAGTTGGTAAGCTGCTCTGAGACTCCTTTGGGTAGTGAAGGGCGGGGTATCAATCCATAAGAACATAAGAACATAAGAGACGCCAATGTTGGATCAGGCCAAAGGCCCATCCAGTCCAACACTCTGTGTCACACAGTGGCCAGAAATACCAGTGCCATCAGGAGGTCCAGCAGTGGGGCCAGGACATTAGAACCCCTCCCACTGTTGACCCCCCCCAAGCACCAAGAAGACAGAGCATCACTTGCCCCAGAGCCCCTAGCTATACCTTGTGGCTAATAGCCACTGATGGACCTCTGCTCCATATGCTTATCTAATTCCCTTTTGAAGCCGTCCATGCTTGTAGCACCCACCACTTCCAATCTCTTCTCTTCTTCTCAGGAGAAGACTCATTGAGCAAGCCTATGCTGTATAGTCTTGGAAGTAAGTTCACTTTGGTGGGGCTTACTCCCAGCTAAGTATTCAAATATCATAGCCAGATAACACTACTAGGTGTCCAAATTTTCACGAGATGAGGGAATCTTGTAAAACTCCATGGAGATCTTCTGGTCATCCCTGGGTTGCTTCCCAGTACTGAAAGAGGGATAAGGGGAGCAGGTAAGGAAAATGTGTTCTGGCTCTCATTTTGTTAGATCGCGCTAACAAAGGACTCGTAGAGTGATTCGTCATTCCTGGGTTGCTTCCCAGTACTGAAAGAGGGATAGGGGAGCAGGTAAGGAAAATGTGTTCTGGCTCTCATTTGAAGGGTGAGAGACAACAGCTGAGCAAAAAGGGGGGGCCTGGTATGGGGTATTGCTTGGGATGACAAAATCACCCCAATAACCCTGACTACACCCTGAAGTCTCAGAGCCTGACCCATGGGAGAAACAGCTAGGCTTGCTCGATTGGTTGACAGCTTTGGAGCAAGCTAACCCAAGGTTGCCAGCTCTGAGTTAGGAAATACTTGGAGATTTTGGTGGTGGAGCGTAGAAAGGGTGGGGCTTGGGGAGGGGAGGGACCTCAGTAGAGTACAACACCACAGAGTCCAGCCTCCAAAGCAGCCATTTTCTCCAGGTGGACTGATCTCTGTCGTCTGGAGATCAATTGTAATACTGCAAGATCTCCAGGCCCCACCTGGAGGTTGGCAAGCCTAGTTCTAAGTGAGCATTAAAGTAGGGAACCAAAAATCCTTCACCAGAGAAGAAAAACAATATTAAGACATTTTGAAAACCAAGATGATTCAATTATCATTGTATGTCCCTGAAACTTTTATACCTTCCCTTTCCAGTATTTTGATTGGACTGAATACGTATCACACACCTGGTCATTTTCAGTGTTGAGAAGGTAGTAAATTATGAAGAAACACTGCTGTAAATGTTTTTTGGGGGAGCACAGGCAGTATGAAAAATATGAGCATTATCCATTTTCTCCAAATTATTTTGCCTTAAGCCTGAGATTGTCCACTTAGACAAAGTGAAAAGCCAAGATTTACAGTATCCCCAGACAGCTGCTTAGTGTACTATTTCAGGAGAAAGAATCCGGTCCAGATTAAAAGAATGAAACCTATCCAAGGATCAGAATTCTTGGACAACACCTAGCCAAATATATATATATATTTCTGCACGATAATGCAAAAAAAGCTGTTTCCACTCAATATGAACTCAGCTTTCCTGACTGGCAGTTGATTTACTGTTTTCTCATATTTTTAAGGCTCCCTCAAGGATTACCGATACAATTCCTCCAGCATGTTTAATTATTTTTCAAGCCTCCACATTAACCTTTAGGATGAAAACTTGAAATATTATCTTCTTCCCTCCCCCAGCCCCTCTGCGGTTTGAAAACCCGAGTTATATTTGCATGTATTTATTTTGTCGTTTTAAAAAATTCATCAGCCCCAGCCCTAAGGTGAAGGCATTGTAAGAAATATTAGGAGTGAAGTATTTACTTAAGAACTGTGAGAAACGATTGACTTTCCCCCTGCGTTGCCTTCCAGTGGAAAGCTGGAATGGAAAAGGCTTTGCACTTCCCTCCCAAGGCTATCCCAGAACTCTTCTTCCATCCAGGTCTGCTCTCGTTTTTAGTTTGAGAAGGAAAGTGGAGGGGGGGAAAGAGCCCTCTTTGTTACTGGGGCCTCTGGAATCTGAATAGTGCCAAACAAAACCTTATTATCAATTTGGAGCACTTGGGATGGATGGAATTTTTCCCTCCAAGTTTTGCCCACCCCTCACACGCAGGAGGCATTGTCCAAACGAGTGAGCAGCAGCAGAAACAATGCTATGGTGGCCCGAGTTGGGGTACTTCAGGAGACAGTTGCTACACTTTGTCTGTATTAATGAAGATGTTTTGCAGAAGTTTGGGTGTGAAACTCTCTTGCTTCTGGAGTCTTTTTTTTTCCAGCCTTTTAAAAAAATCTGTGATTGTGAGATCACTAAAGTGTAATAATCTATTGCCACAATCTACTAGTTTCTCCTAGCCATTTTTTAAAAGAAGGATCTCTCAGGCCCTCTTTGACTGCAGTCAGATGTGCCTTTAGATCTGACACAGCTGTGAATGCCCCTATGGATCTAAAGGGCATGATCAGACAGCAATATCTGGGAAAGGTCCCACAGTCATCGGCATGCTGTGCTGCTCCGCCATAGAAGCGAAGTTCAAAGTCACTGGGGAAAGTCTGGTCTTAACTGGTTCTGACAGGCCATGAACGGACTTTCCGCTGTCTGGTCATGCAAGCACACTCAAGCCGTTGGGATGGTCTGCCCAGTCCATCCTGACTCAGCATTTTTTTTTTTGCTCGCTTAGCAGTATGCGCATACTTGCATAAGCGATCCAAAGTCATGGGCCACCACGGGGGTTCAATTTGTCATTTATGTGCATGCTGGAAAAAAGCTTTAAAAAAAAACCCACTCGCCCGAACATGCCGTCGGGCAGTGATGGGCTGAGCCCACAGCGCCAAGGGATGTGTGATTGCACAACTCCATTTCAATTTCCACCAGGATCACTTCCCCTCTGTGCCAAATGGCACATCTGACCGCAGTCTTTGTTGCAGAGATATAACAGAACAGCTGTATCTCTGTGTGAAAAGAGGTTAAAAACAGTCCTCTGGTGGTGTGGCTGGGACAGGCCCGTAGCCAGGATTTTGTAATTCGGGGGGGGGGGGGCTTTAAATAAATTGGGGGGCACTGACATCACAAAATAAAAAATAAATTTTAATTTTAAAAGCTCACGCTCGCCAGTTGGAGCAGGCAGATATTCACTCCCATCCAGTAGCCCTGCAGCCCATTCACACCATGGCTCATCGACATCATCATGTGGTCCGCCATGGGAACCTGGGCACCCAAAGGTGGCAGCAATCTGAAGAGCAGCTTGCAACGCAACAAAAGCATATGGTAGGAGCGCAGGCATGTGTCAGTTTTGCTGGGTGAACGTTGGGGGGCCTTGGTAGGAGGGGGCAGGCCTGGGCTGGGAAAACAGCAACTGCAAGGGGCTGAGGGAAGGGAAATGGCACCAATGTAGATGACACCCTGGATTATAAACACTTGCCCTTCCAGACCACATTATAAAGATAGGAGAAAAGCAAGCTTGGTAGATACCATATGTAAGTAAGGAAAGGGTTACTGGAGGACAATTAGATAATGGTTTCATGTGGATGCTCCAAAACAAAAGTGCTGCAGTTGGTAGCCAAAGCAGAGAAAACTTTCCATGTGTAACCAGTTTCTTTACTCCCAGTAAAACAGCCCATAAAGCACAACAGCTTGTTAGACTTTCCCAACCTTTTCACTCAGTATCAATCACAGTACACATGCAAGCACAAATCAAAAACCTCAGAAGATCCACACAATGACAAGTTAACACCATTCCATTTTAAAATAACCTGACATATTAAAATATCATATGCATCTAATGCAAAAATTAAATCACACTCCACAAAAAACCAGTCTGTCAAGATGGAGACAAAAATTTGTCGCAAAGGTTTAGTGCCAATGAAAGAAATTTTATGACTTTTCCTGTAGTCTTCTTGACAGTCCCAGAAAGAAGATTTAAAAGATGGCAATCAGCAGAGCGAACAGGGAAAGTAACCATAAGAGGCACTAACATGCTCTTTGTTCAGCATGCAATATATGGGGGGAAAGAAAATGTGCAAAAGATTCTAAACTCTGAGCTCTGTAGGAACATAACCTCTGCTCTTGGGGAATTCCCCTAAATTGTATTGTTTTAATGTTTTTGTATAAGCTACCTTGGGGATCATTTGATCGAGCATAAATCTTTAAAATGAATACTCAGTCAATGTGACCTCAGACATTCTTCCTTGGAGCAGATAATCACTGTGCGCATTCTCTAAGTGGCGAATGTTGAAACACAGAGGGTTTTACAGAATTTACTCTGGTCTAATAATCAAGTTATTGTTCAAGCAGAACAGATGGAAAATTAGGACTGTTCATCCCAACACAGGGATCGATGACAAAAGTTAATCCCAGAGTCAAAGTCTTGCCAAAGTCTTAGTCTTTCTAACCAATTAATGAAACAGCGGAAGGGGTGCCATTTTTTTTTATCTTTCTCTTGCTTCCCTGCAAGAGAAAGCAGAGGTAGGGTTGCCAACTCCAGGTCAGGAAATTTCTGGAGGTTTAGGGGTGGAGCCTGGTGAGGCACCTTAACAGGGTATAATGCCATAACCCATGACCTATTTTCCCCAGGAGAACTGATCTCTGAAGTATGGAGATCCATTGTAATTCTGGGAGATCTCCAGACCCCACCTGGAGGTTAGCAACCCTAAGCAGAGGGTATCAGAAGACCACATTGTTGGTCTATAGTTACTCTAGCAATGGGAGTAACACATGTCAGCATCAAAAACTGAAGCAGTGACAAAGATTATATAGTCACCTTTTTTTAAGCAGTGGGCAATGGAGGGTCCCAGCTCATGCAGAAAAGGAAGGGGATTTCTGCATTATGGTACTCTGGCCTGGGTTTGTCCCGGGTCTGCATTTCCGCATTTTGCCTTGCCCCGAATCTAGCACCCCTCCCCTCTTCTCCTCCCCCCCTTTTTTGATTGGAGGTGTGGTTGTGTTGTAACGCACCCACCCACTTTGGAAAACAGGCATGGTTCACGCATATGCGGTTGCATTGTCCCTTTAATATGTTTGAATTTGAATGCCAGCGCAAAGAGGAAACCCACTGAAACAGCTGTGGATTATACTGCAACCCACAGCTGCATTGGTAGCAGTAAAACATTTCTCTCATGCTCAAGAAAACACAATAAAAACAAAACAAAACAATGAACATGAGCAAAATACACGTGCGCCAATGGGTGGTGGTGCAAAAGGACATTTAAATGCCAGTTAATGCTGGCACATTATTGCATTGCAATGCAACACAATGGAGGGGAAAAACAAAGGAAATACATGCATGCCAAGGAGGGGGGGGGGTGCAAAAGGATATTTAAACGCCAGCAGGTAATGCTGGCTCATTATTGGATTGCAACGCAACTCAGGGGAAAAAAACAAAAAATATATACGTTTGCCAAGGGGGGGTAGAAGCAGGTAGCGGAACAATTGAACAGAGGTGGGAAGGCAGGAAGGCGGACAGAGAGGCAGTCAAGAAAACACAATAAAAACAAAACAAAACAATGAACATGAGCAAAATACACGTGCGTGGGGGGGGTGCAAAAGGGCATTTAAATGCCAGTTAATGCTGGCACATTATTGCATTGCAATGCAACATAAAGGAGGGGAAAAACAAAAGAAACACATGCATGCCAAGGAGGAGGGGGTGTGCAAAAGGACATTTAAACACCAGCAGGTAATGCTGGCTCATTATTGCATTGCAACGCAACTCGGGGGGGGAAACAAAAAATATATACGTGTGCCAAGGGGGGGTGGAAGCAGGTAGTGGAACAATTGAACAGAGGTGGGAAGGCAGGCAGGGGGACAGAAAGGCAGGGAGGGAAAGAAGCAGAGGGGCGTTAAAGGGGTGGAGAGAGGACAGCTGCGATTGGAGAGTTCCCCACTAGGATGCCCCGACTCCAACCCTGTAGTCAGGAAAAGATTTGGGGTGATTTCTCACGAGAGCTGCCTCGCAGCACAGCGCCGTTTGCCTCGACACAAACGTGTCAATTTCACACCCGAAGCTCCGGGGCTGCATTTTGACTCGGGGCTTCGCTGGATTTCCTCCGCAGTTTCGTGATCCTGGTTTTTGAGGATCATGAAACTGCGGAGGGGACAGACTGCAGGGAAAAAAATTGTGTTGCTACCTGACAATCAGATGGCACACCCACAACCAGGACAGCTGCATGCAAGGGAGAGTTCGTGGACAATGGATCCGTGGCATCTCAGCCAACAGCTGCTGACAGGCAGAATGATAGCAGAGGGTGCTCTAACACACACACACACACACACACACACACACACACCATTATCGGCAGTCCTTGTAAAGGCAGAACAGTGGGGTATAAATTTTGTAAATAATTTTTTTTTTAATTAAGGTATCGTTGGTTCTTGTCAGGCCGATAAAAAAAATTCAAATTGTTTTCTGTCTTTATTTTGTTGTGTAAACAATTTGATCAACACATTGTGATTCCCTTATATGCAGGTGAAATGTACATACTTGCTTTTTAAAAAAAAATAGTCTACCTTTTTCACAGAGATTCAAGGCACATTCAGAATTAGAAAAATAATACGATAGAGAATGGCAATGTAAGATATATCATACAGAATTCAAGAACTGGATTACAAACATTCAAAAACAATTCAGTAAAGCCCTGACCTGGATAGCCCACGCAAGCCCGATCTCGTCAGATCCTGGAAGCTAAGCAGGGCTTGGAAGCTAAGGCAGTTTGGTGTAGTGGTTAGGAGTGCGGACTCTAATCTGGGTGAACCAGGTTTGATTCCCCACTCCTCCACATGCAGCTGCTGGTGTGACCTTGGGTCAGTTACGAGTCCTTTCAGAGCTGTTCTCTCAGGAGCGATTCTAGACAGAACTCTCTCAGCCCCACCTACCTCACAGGATGTCTGTTGTGGGGAGGGGAAGGGAAAAGAGTTTGTGAGCCACACTGTGACTCAATCGGGTAGTGAAGGGCAGGGTATAAATCCAATTTCTTCTCTCTTCTTCTTCTTCTGGGAAGTACTTGGAAGGTCAACCTCCAAGGAATACCAGAGGTGGGACGCAGAGGCAGGCTGAATCACACCACCTCTCTGAAAAATGTCCAAGCCTCCAGCAGGGGTCACCAAAAGCCAACAATGACTTCCAGGCAAACACACACACACACATACAATAAAATGTGCAATAAACTATAATCACATTCCTTTCATAAAAATGCCCTCCAGAACTCCACTTTGCACTGTGTATATTGTCCTACTTATACTGTATTGCTGTCTAATTTTGCTAATCCAGTTGTTGCACTGCTTATGATGCATCTTATACTGTTTTTATTGCATTGTCTCAGCAAGAGACAGACTATAAATAAAGCAAATACATGATATGAATAAATATGAAGTAAATATGGGAAGAGAAGGTCATCACTTTCTACTATGTAAATTATCACTGTTTTTGAGAAAGTGCAGGAAGAGCAACAGCTGCTGACATTGTTTAACCCTTTAGTGGTTTATCAGTCCTAAAGGGCAGGGGTTAACTCATTTGGATGGGAAAGCACTCTAAACATCCAGGGAGCTACCCTGGTGTACTGGTTAAGAGTGTCAGACTAGCATTTGGGAGTCCCAGATTCAAATCCCCATTTTGCCATAGAAGCTTGCTGGGCGACCTTGGCTAGTCACAAACTCTCAGCCTAACCTACCTCACAAGGTTGTTGTGAGGATAAAATAGAGGACAGTAGAACAATGTAAGCCACTTTGGGTCCCCACAGGGGAGAAAGATGGGGTATAAATAAATAAACAATACACATCCTCAGAGGTAGTCTCATAATGACAACCCATGTGCTGTTCCTACAGCACCAGCAACCCAAGTGCTTGCTTTGGGAAACAGTAGTTTTCAAGATGCTTAAGCTGTGTACAATAAATTCACAATACTGCAAGAGATCTTAGATCAGGGGCAGTGTTCCCTCTAAGCTGAGTTAGTGTGAGCTAGGTCACAGTTTTTTAGCCTCTAGCTCACGTTTTTGTCTTCACTCAGGGAGGATGGCTCCAGAGCAAACCAATTTATGCAGTAGCCAAATTGCTTGCTCACAACTTTAATGCCAGTAGCTCACAAAGCAGAATTTTTGCTCACAAGACTCCACAGTCTAGAGGGAGCATTGATCAGGGGTGTCAAACACATGGCCCGCAGCGCCTGCAAGGATTGTATCTAGCCCACAAGCAACTGGCTTTCTCCTGTTTCCTCCTCCAGGGCTGCTGGACATCACACGCCGAGAGGTGGAATCTGCCCCTACGAGTCCAAGGCCGAGAACAGCGACGGCGGCCATAACTTTTTCAAGAGCCCCTGCCGAGAGCTGGGGGAGCCAGAATGACATCACACACAGAAGTGGAATTTGCCCCTACAAGTCCAAGTCCACCACCCTGGGGCTCAGGGAGGCAAGGGAACGTTTCGCCCTGCCCCTCCCCCCACGCGCGGGCGTCACAGCTGCCGCTGAGAACAGCAACGGTGGCCATAACTTTTTAAAGAGCCCCTCCCGAGAGCTGGGGGAGCCAGAATGACCTCTCACATGTGATGTCCGCGGCGTTGCCACTCTGACATCACACGCAAGAGGTGGAATTTGCCCCAATGAGTCCAAGGCCACCACCCCGGGACTCAGGGAGACAAGGGAACATTTTTCCCCGCCCCTCCCCCCGTGCGCAGGCATCGCAGCTGCCGCCGAGTACAGCAAGGGCAGCCATAACTTTTTTAAGAGCCCCTCCCGAGAGGTGGAATTTGCCCCTACAAGTCCAAGGCCACCACCCCAGGGCTCAGGGAGTTAGGAGAATGTCCCCCCCCTTTGCAGGCATCGCAGCTGCCGCTGAGAACAGCGGCGGCGGCCATAAATTTTTTAAGAGCCCCTAAGGAGAGCTGGGGGATCCAGAATGACCTTTCATGCGAGAGGTGGAATTTGCCCCCACGAGTCCAAGGCCACCACCCTGGGGCTCAGGGAGGCAGGAGAACATTTTGCCCTGCCCCCCCGTGGGCATCGCAGCTGCCGCCTTTTTAAGGAGCCCCGAAGGAGAGCTGGGGGAGCCAGAATGAACTCTCGCGAGAGAGGTGGAATTTGCCCCTAGTCCAAGGCCACCACCCCGGGGCTCAGGGAAGTGGGGAACGTTTCCCCCCACACTATGTCCCAACTGATGGCTGGTGGGAGCAGGGGTGGGGCTTATGTGCCCGCCCCCTGTGCTCCTGACTGGCGGAGCAGTGTTCCGGTGCGCTCCGGCAGGAACTGAGGCCTGGCTAGGTTTCTGTAAAAGGAAATCAGGTGGATGTGCAATTGGCTGAGTGCAGGGCGACAACATTATCTCCTGCTTCCTGCTCCAGGGCTGCTGCCGCCTTCTGTCTCACTACCAATACTGGTAACTCCACACCTACTACCCCTCTGCATATCACACCTAATTCAATCAAGCCTGCTATTGTCATTCACCTGTTATTGCCATTCAGCATCTGAAATCACCTTCATAAAGTTTATATCTCCGGTACCTCATGTTACATTTCATGTCATACATGGCCCGGCTAGACAAAGTGACATTTATGTCAGATCCAGCCCTTGTAACAAATGAGTTTGACACCTCTGTCTTAGATCATGCCATGCAGCCATTTGGGACTACAGAATGACTTGGGCTGGCCCTACATGTTCCAGGATTGAATCCTGACCCTTGAAACTCATTCCAGGGCTTAGCAATTCTGACTCAGTGTGGCTCTGAAAAAAAATGGAGGTGACTGACCTTTTAGTCCCCACATTAAGCATCAGTGAACTGTGGTTCATTGGCCTTTCTACCCCAAGTATCTATGATTTCCATCAAAAGTGGCTGCCTTGTATTAAAAGTTATACAGAACAGCTTTTCCATTTCCCCCTAAAAAAACCCTCCAGCTGTTTTTACCCTTAGCCAAATTATGCAACATTTAAAAGTATCTCATCTTTTCAGGCCAAAAACTAGATACAGCTTTTGCATCAGCTACTTGCTGTTGCTTAGCAGCTATTAAGACACAACAGGACTGGAAATAAATGATACAGTGATGAGCAAATCTGTCATGTTAATTACAACAAGGGAATCAGAACTGAAGATTTCCACAACCCCCTTTTCTAATGTGTTCCTCAAGAGATGTTTTGGACAAAGAAGGTCAAAACATGGCTTCCTTGGCTTGGAGTAACTGAAGCTGATCTCTCATAAAAGGGGTGAAAAATGAATGGTGATTTTTTTTTTAAGAAGCTGTGATCCAAAATATTCACATATGGCTTTAAAACTTTGGAAACTAAGGGACTAACTTCATATTTCAGCGTTTATATGCTCGCCCCAAGCCCTGTTCCTCTAGAGGTCCTGTCAGATATATGCCCAGAGATTTGTGCTCAGTCTGGGTCAGAGGCCCAGTCTGGATTGGGACTGTAGCACCCCGGGGGGGGGGGGCCTTAACACCTTCTTCCATCCATGAACATGAAGTTTTACCTATCAGATACCACCCAGGGGGTCTATTATTTGCCCCATTAGGGAACTCTATGTGTATCCCATCAATACTACATATGGGATCACGGTGGACTACCCAAAGTACAACATTAGAAAATAAACCACCAAGGAAGTCCAGGGTTCCTGTGCAAACCACTTCTGTTAGATCCTTTTTGCACTTGGATCTCATCCCTGGTTTTATCAGAGTTCAACTCGCGACACAATACCTTGCATTTATCCCTGGTTATAACAGCATCCAGGACATGTGTGGAGTGAAACCGGGTGTTAAGTCGTGCGCTTAACAAAGAGACGGAGAGTGATTTCAGAACAAAAAATGCCCCGAGATAATTACAGGGTGTAGTGTAGTGAACTCAAGTATAGTGTAGAATGTGAGTTCGGGGTTGGGGCTGAACCAGGATTTAAGGTCTAGTGCAGAAAGGACCTTAGTCTCTTGCCTTGAAACCCTTATGGGGCACCATAAATCAGCTGTGACTTGACAGTATTTTCCACTATTTTATATGCTCATAATATTCAGTCATGGATTAGCGGTCTGTCTCAGTATAAAGCGGCTACATATATCCATATATACATTCAGCCACTAACTACGTCTCAGTAAGGTATATACCTCATTGAAGAAATGCCTGTTGGGGCATGGTGGTGCTGAATGATGACTGATCTTTCCAGTATGTTTTGAGTCACAGGGATCGCCACAGGGATCGCCACAGACCTGCCAAGGTCTCTGGTGTGCGGAATGGATGGGACCATCACCTGATTTCCTTAGAGAGTGGCACTCTGAAAATATCCAGAGCAAAGCAGACTGACAAAACACCACAAATGCCTGGAATGTGAGGCTTACTCTTGATTTGTGGTTTTGGTTGATTAGTTTCTTGGGGCAGTATAACCTAGTGAGTAAGAAGGGTTACTTCTTTAATTCCTCTTTAATTTCCTGTGCAGAGGCAGGTAATAGCAAACCTGTCAGTCTCTTGAGAGCCAGTTTAGTGTAGTGATTAAGAGCAGGGACTCTAATCTGGGAGGACCGGGTTTGATTCCCCACTCCTCCACATGCAGCTGCTGATGGGACCTTGGGTCAGTCATAAGTTCTTTCAGAGTTGTTCCCTCAGTATCTCTCACATGGTATCCGTTGTGGGGAGGGGAAGGGAAAGAAGATTGTAAACCATTCTGAGCAGGGCTTTTTTTGTAGAAAAAGCCCAGCAGGAACTCATTAGCATAATAGGCCACACCCAACAGCATGAACACATTAGCATATTAGGCCACACCCCTGACAGCACAGCTTATTAGCATATTAGGCCACACACCCCTCGTTACCAGAAGTGTGGTCATCCAGCCACATCCATCGTTTGCTTCTTATTCTGTTTACTTTGTTGTCAAAACCTAGGGCTTTTTTGTAGCAGGAACTTCTTTGCATGTTAGGCCACACACCTCTAATGTAGCCAATCCTAATGAGTTTCTGCTGTTGGGTGTGGCCTATTATGCTAATGAGTTCCTGCTGGGCGTGGCCAACTCGGGAGCCAGCCGGAACTCCATTCCTGTGCGTTCCTGCCCAAAAATAGCCCTGATTCTGAGACTCCTTCAGGGAGTGAAGGGTGGGGTGTAACTCCAATCTTTTCTTCTTCTTCTTTGTCCTAAAATTTACTGCAATACAGTTGCTGAGAGTTGTTGGTCTTGGGTTAAGGGAATGTAATTTCACACCCTTGGCTCAGCAATGAAGTTCCTTTGTTTGGCTTTAGCCAGGTGACTTTCCTCAGCCTGACCTCCCTCGCACAGTTGTCATAAGGCTAGGAAACAGTAATTTAAATAGATTCTTCTCACCATAAAGTCAGTAAATGAGCTAACTATTCATTGTTGCTTGGTAGCTACGACAAGCCAGTCGCTCTCTGCCCAACCTGCCTCACAAAGCTGTATCACCTCATCTACTCCCCCCCCCCAAACTCCTTGGCAGGATAGTGGGCTGTGTAAGTAATAAATAGGGCTGCAGTCAGAATGCGGAATTCTTCTATGCTAATTTTTGGCAAGTTTACAGGTCCTGCCAAAAACATTTGCTGAATAAATCCTTTGTTCACCACTCTGATCTTGCTGTAGCCCCAAATGCCCCCCCAATGCTGCTCCTGGGTTATAGAGGGGCCCCCAGGAACAGCATGAAGGACAAATCAGAGGTGTGCTGGGGGAGGCGGAAATCAGTGACTATTGCCCCTCCTTCCATCTGCAGAAATCCCCCACAGGATCCAACACAATGTTTCCCTTTTTGAAATTCTGTATAGAAGAAGCAACATTTCCAAATCTCCCCTGCATGAATTTGAAACCCTAGGTTAGGACGATATTATGCAGCTTCTATGAAAGAAAACAAATAGGAAAAGATCAAATTCTGTATGTTGGTTCCCCATTGACATGTGTGGGCAGGATTTGTCTCCAGAATGCTTGGACTCCATTGTTCCACCAAGCTGAATTGAGTCACTTCAGTATTTTGTTTCATTTTACCTCAGAGTTTATCCATGGAGCGTTGTCCATTATGTCGCTGTCTCACCTTTCAGCTGATACAGACATACTTCCTCCTGGAGAAACTGTATTATTTAACCGGATCTGATTCTCCTGCCCCTGCTCTGGGGGTTTTTTGTGTGTGTTTCTTTCTTGGCAACAAGCAGCAGCAATTCTAGGCAATGTTTCTTTCTCTCATTTAGCTAATTCCTTCCGAACACTTCAGCAAATTAACCTTCTGTAGTTCCCTGAAAAAACAAGGGATCTCCTGAAAGGATTTACAAGACAAAAGTACCTCAGATTAATTCCCACCCTGCTCAGACAATCCTTGTTTTTGCTTTATTTTGTCCTGTCCAAGGCTCAGGAAACAAGTTTGATTTTTTAATTCCTCCCTGCTTAGGACTTGTAGAAAGCTTGTGAGGAAATTAAAGTAAACAGGAGGTGTTTTTTTGGAAGAAAAAAAGACAATGGAATTTGTCAAGCAATGCCTTAGCTGTCTTCCAGTGCTCAGTAACAAAAAGAAAGAACAAACACCGAAGTCTTCCCTGCACACCTTCCAAACATACCTATTTTTAAAGTAACTCTTACCTATTACAGTTGGGTAGCCATATTGGTCTGAAGCAATAGAACAAAGTCTATTTGTTCCTTTAAGACCAACAAAGTTTAATTCTGGGTATAAGCTTTTGTATGCATGCACACTTCTTCAAATACAGATCTGAAGAAGTATGCATGCACACGAAAGCTTATACCTTGAATAAAACTTTGTTGGTTTTAAAGGTGCTCTAGACTCAAACTTGGTTCAGCTGAAATATGCTATTGAAACCCCAGGTACTGGGCCCCAATTTCATTTGCAAAGCGAATGCACTTTAAACTAATTCAATAAAAACACATAAAACAAACAACACCAGAACCAGGAAAGAGTTTTTAGTGCTGGTAGTGGTAACTATTACTGGGGGCAGGGGTCATTTCCTGTGGGAGCGCACAGGAGCGGAGCTCCGGCAATAAGGAGCCCAGGCGGTGGGCTCATGCAACAAGCCCCGCCCCCTGCTCCCAGCAGCCCTCAGTCGGGCCACAAGGAGCAAGAAGCAGCCAGGTAAGTTGCAGAGCCCCTCCCCTCCCCGGACCGCCTTCAGATACAAGCTCTCCCTACTCTGTGAGGGCAGATCTGCATGTCCCCCCCCAATAGCTAGCAATCCAAAACAGTCCAGTGGAGCCTGAGCGGTGGGTGTTGCCTTCTGACACACTTCTGGTGATGTCAGGGGGTGTGGCATATGCAAATAAGTTATGCTAATGAGCTTCTGCACCTCTTTTTCTACAAAATGACCCCTGACTGGGGGTATGCCAAACAAAAAAAAAAAGTCTTCACCTACTGGCAAAAGACACACAGAGAGGGAAACAGACGAATCTCCCTGGGGAGGGAATTCCAAAGGTTTGATGTCACAACTGAGAAAGCCCTTTCTTGGGTCACCACCTGTCCAGCCTCAGATGGTGGGGGCAACAAAAGCAGCGCCTCTGTAGATGACCAGAGTGTATAGGTAGGTTCATATGGGAGAAGGTAATCCTTAAGGTATGTTGATCCCAGATCATATAGGGCTTTCAAAGTCAATACCACCACCTTGAACTGAACCTGGAAGCAAACTGGAAGCCAGTTTAGATGGAACAAAACTGGAGAGCTACAGTCCCCATGACCCACTCCAGTCAACACTCTGGCCACAGCATTCTGTATCAACTGTAGCTTCCAAGCTGTCTCCAAGGGCAGCCCTACATAAGTGCAATGCAGTAATCTAACCAGCGGTTACCCGGCAATCACTGGTAACATCTAAATTAGATGTTTTGAGACAAGCAGTAACCAAGAAGTTGCTTACACATAGTGATCTTTTAACCCTTGACAAATGGATATCTGTATTCAGCCATCTTAGAATTTCATACCAGGTTGTAGCCAC